>NC_072783.1:16769369-16951358 GCF_022539595.1 Amphiprion ocellaris | reverse complement strand
CCTGAAACCTGCAGGAAGGTGCTAAATTTAGAGGAAAAACATCAAAATAACAACATTTATCAGTAGAGACTCGAGAGCCTGAAACCTGCAGGAAGACGATTAAATTTTAGAGGAAAAACATCAAATTATAACATTTATCAGGGAGAGATTCATCATAAAACCGCAGAAAGACGTTAAATTTAGAGGAAAACATCAGAATTATAACATTTATCAGGCAGAGATTCATCCTGAAACCTGCAGAAAGATGCTAAATTTAGAGGAAAACATCAAAATAACTTTTTATCAGGTAGAGATTCACCCTGAGAGCCCTGAAACCTGAAGAAAAACGTTAAATTTAGGGGAAAAACAGAGAAATATACCAAAACCTGAAGGAAGATGCAAAATTTAGAGGAAAAAAACATCAAAATTAGTAACATTTATAAGGTAGAGATTTATCCTGAAACCTGCAGAAAGATTGCTAAATTTAGAGGAAAAACATGAAAATTAACAACATTTATCAGGGTAGATTCATCCTGAAACCTGCAAGAAGAGATGCTAAATTTAAAGGAAAACATCAAAATAACTTTTTATCAGGTAGTAGATTCCACCCTGTATAGCCCTGAAACCTGAAGAAAAACGTTAAATTTATGGGAAAAACAGAGAAATTATACCATAAACCTGAAGGAAGGATGCAAAATTTAGAGGAAAAAACAGTCAAAATTATAACAGTTATAAGGTAGAGATTTATCCTGAAACCTGCAGAAAAGATGCTAAATTAGAGGAAAAGACATGAAAATAACAACATTTATCAGGTAGAGATTCATCCCTGAAAACCTGCAGGAAAGATGCTAAATTAAGAGGAAAACATCAAAATAACAACATTTATCAGGTAGAGATTCATGCCCGAGAGCCCTGAAACCTGCAGGAAGATGCTAAATTTAGAGGAAAAATTGAGAAATTACATCAAAACCTGCAGGAAGACTCAAGTTTTAGAGGAAAAACTTCAGGAATTATAACATTTAGTCAGGTAGAGATTCATCCGAGAGCCCTGAAACCTGCAGGAAGATGCTAAATTTAGAGGAAAAATTGAGAAATTACATCAAAACCTGCAGGAAGACGTCAAGTGTAGAGGAAAAACATCAGAATTACGACATTTATCAGGTAGAGATTCATCCTGAAACCTGCAGTAAGATGCTTAATTTAGAGGAAAACATCAAAATAACAACTTTCATCAGGTACAGATTCATCCTGAAACCTGCAGAAAGATGATAAATTTAGAGGAAAACTGAGAAATTACACCAAAACCTGCAGAAGATCCTAAATTTAGAGGAAAAACATCAGAATTATAACATTTATCAAGTAGATTCATCCCGAGAGCCCTGAAACCTGCAGGAAGATGTTAAATTTGGAGGAAAAACTGAGAAATTACACCAAAACCTGCAGGAAGATCCTAAATTTAGAGGAAAGACATCAGAATTATAACATTTATTGGGCAGAGATTAATCCTGAGAGCCCTGAAACCTGCAGAAAGACGTTAAATTTCGAGGAAAAACTGACAAATTAAACCAAAGCCTGCAGGAAGACATCAAGTTTAGAGGAAAAACATCAGAATTATAACATTTATCAGGCAGAGATTCATCCCAAGAGGCCTGAAAGCTGCAGGAAAACGTTAAATTTCGAGGAAAAACATCAGAATTATAACGTCTATCAGGTAGAGATTCACCCTGAGAGCCTTGAAACCTGCAGGAAGATGCTAAATTTAGAGAGAAAACATTAAAAATTAGAACAAAACCTGCAGGAAGATGTTAAATTTATAAGAAAAATATCAGAATTCCAACATTTATCAGGTAGAGATTCACCCTGAGAGCCCTGAAACTTGAAGAAAAACGTTAAATTTAGGGGAAAAACAGAGAAATTACACCAAAACCTGAAGGAAGATGCAAAATTTAGAGGAAAAAACATCAGAATTATAACATTTATCAGGTAGAGATTTATCCTGAAACCTGCAGAAAGATGCTAAATTAAGAGGAAAACATCAAAATAACATTTATCAGGTAGAGATTCATCCCGAGAGCCCTGAAACCTGCAGAAAGATGCTAAATTTAGAGGAAAACATCAAAATAACTTTTATCAGGTACAGATTCATCCTGAAACCTGCAGAAAGATGATAAATTTAGAGGAAAAATTGAGAAATTACACCAAAGCCTACAGGAAGACATCAATTTTAGAGGAAAAACATCAAGCAATAATAACTTTATCAGGTAGAGATTCACCATGAGAGCCTGAAAACCTGAAGAAAGACGTTATATTTAGAGGAAAAACTGAGGAAATTACACCAAAAACCTGCAGGAAGATCCTAAATATAGAGGAAAAGGACATCAGAATTTATAACATTTTATTGGCAGAGATTAATCCTGAGAGCCCTGAAACCTGCGAGAAAGACGTTAAATTTAGAGGAAAAACTGAGAAATTACACCAAAACCTGCAGGAAGACATTCAAGTTTAGAGGAAAAACATCAGAATTATAACATTTTATCAGGGTAGAGATTCACCCTGAGAGCCTTGAAACCTGCAGGAAGACATCAAATTTAAAGGAAAAAAACATGAAAATAAACTTTTATTCAGGGTAGAGATTCATCCCGAGAGCCCTGAAACCTGCAGGAAAGGTCATCAACTTATAGAGAGGAAAAACATTAAAAATTAGAACAAAACGCTGCAAGAAGATGTTAAATTTATAAGACAATATCAGAATTCCAACATTTATCGTGGGTAAGATAGATTCATCCTGAGAGCCTTGAAACCTGCAGAAAGTTGTTAAATTTATAAGATAAATATCAGAATTATAACATTTATCAGGGGCTGCACAGTGGCGTAGTGGTTAGCACTTTGCCTTGCAGCGAGAAGATCCCTGGTTCGCGTCCCGGCTTTTCCCGGGATCTTTCTGCATGGAGTTTGCATGTTCTCCCTTGTGCATGCGTGGGTTTTTCTCCGGGTACTCCGGCTTCCTCCACAGTCCAAAAATATGCTGAGGTTAATTGATTATTCTAAATTGCCCGTAGGTGTGAACGTGAGAGTGCTTGTTTGTCTATATATGTAGCCCTGCGACAGACTGGCGACCTGTCTAGGGTGTCCCCTGCCTTCGCCCGAGTCAGCTGGGATAGGCTCCAGTCCCCCCCGCG
Organism: Amphiprion ocellaris; assembly: GCF_022539595.1. Lineage (NCBI taxonomy): Eukaryota > Metazoa > Chordata > Actinopteri > Pomacentridae > Amphiprion > Amphiprion ocellaris. The sequence continues at coordinate 16,948,200 of NC_072783.1, read as the reverse complement.
ACCCTAGTGAGGATTAAGCGGTGTATAGATGATGGATGGATAACATTTTATCAGGTAGAGATTCATCCTGAGAGCCCTGAAACCTGCAGAAAGGATGCTAAATTTATAAGAAAAAATATCAGAATTATAACATTTATCAGGCAGATTCAACCTGAGAGCCCTGAAAACCTGCAGAAAGCATTAAATTTAGAGGAAAACATCAGGAATTATGACATTTATCTGGTAGAGATTCATCCTGAAACCTGCAGGAAGATGCTAAATTTAGAATGCCCTCAACAAGTGAAACTGCCCCTAAACCTGCCCTCAACGAATAAAACTGCCCCCAAATCTACCCCCATCAAGTAAAAAATAGCCCAAAGCTTGTCCTCATCAAGTAAAACTGCCCCAAATCTATCCTCACCAAGTAAAAGACAGCCCAAAACCTGCCCTCAACAAGTAAAACTGCCCTTAAACCTGCCGTCCCCTGAGTAAAACTACCCCCCCAAATCTGCCCTCAAAGTAAAACCAGCCCCAAACCTGCTCTCATTAAAACTACTGCCAAAGTTGCCCTCCCCAAGTAAAAAAAAAAAAAAAACAAAACCTGCCCCTCCTCTAGTAAGAAACTGTAAAAAACAGAAGATTGTCACCTTTCAGAAGGTTCGAAAACATCAAAATTGTAACATTTATCAGGCAGAGATTCATCCTGAAACCTGCAGAAAGATACTAAATTTAGAGGAAAAACTGAGAAATTACACCAAAACCTGCAGGAAGACATCAAGTTTAGAGGAAAAACATAATTATAACATTTATCAGGCAGAGATTCACCCTGAGAGCCCTGAAACCTGCAGAAAGATGCTAAATTTAGAGAGAAAACATCAAAATTAGACCAAAACCTGCAGGAAGATGTTAAATTTATTAGAAAAATATCAGAATTATGACATTAATCAGGTAGAGATTCATCCCGAGAGCCCTGAAACCTGCAGAAAGATGCTAAATTTAGAGGAAAAATTGAGAAATTACACCAAAACCTGCAGGAAGACATCAAGTTTAGAGGAAAACATCAGAATTATGACATTTATCTGGTAGAGATTCATCCTGAAACCTGCAGAAAGATGCTAAATTTAGAGGAAAAACAACAGAATTATAACATTTATCAGGTAGAGATTTACCCTGAGAGCCCTGAAACCTGCAGGAAGATGCTAAATTTAGAGGAAAAACATCAAAATAACAACATTTATCAGGTAGAGACTCGTCCTGAAACCTGCAGAAAGATGCTAAATTTAGAGGAAAACATCAGAATTATAACATTTATCAGGCAGAGATTCATCCTGAAACCTGCAGAAAGACGTTAAACTTAGAGGAAAACATCAGAATTATAACATTTATCAGGCAGAGATTCATCCTGAAACCTGCAGAAAGATGCTAAATTTAGAGGAAAAACATGAAAATAACAACATTTATCAGGTAGAGATTCATCCTGAAACCTGCAGAAAGATAATAAATTTAGAGGAAAACATCAAAATAACAACATTTATCAGGTAGAGATTCATCCCAAGAGCCCTGAAACCTGCAGCAAGATGGTAAATTTAGAGGAAAAACAGAAATTACACCAAAACTGGCAGGAAGACATCAAGTTTAGAGGAAAAACATAATTATAACATTTATCAGGCAGAGATTCACCCTGAGAGACCTGAAACCTGCAGAAAGATGCTAAATTTAGAGAGAAAACATCAAAATTAAACCAAAACCTGCAGGAAGATGTTAAATTTATTAGAAAAATATCAGAATTATGACATTAATCAGGTAGAGATTCATCCCGAGAGCCCTGAAACCGGAACTGTTGCAGCTTCTCATCAGTTCAAATACATAATATAGGCCACCAAGTTCAAATACCTCATGCAACTGTTCAAAATCTTCTAAATATTCAGCCATCACTTCAGAAACAAATTACAGGTTTCTGTGTCTGTAGATTCACACACACTCCCCTGCTTCAAATGACAGACTACATAACAGGATGTAAACAAGGGCAAGAAGCGACGTCACGTAAATTAAAAGGAAGCATTTGTCTCCATAATGTTGTCAGATACTTATCATAGCAATCTGAGCTGGTTAGTCACAAAATAAACACTTTTATTGACATACTTTTGATGCAAGAAAGATCCCCACACAACCCCGTTCAGACTTAGTTTTAGTTCTTATCATTGAGTTGCAGCGCTGGACTACCTACCTTAAAGGTACCGAGGAGCCGGCTACAAGCATGGAGAGCAAAGCTTAAACAAAACAAAAACAAGAGGACATGGGCCTTGACGGTCACCTGAATTTTTGATGTAGTCAGTTTTGCTGTTTATGGAAAAAATATATGAATTCATGTTTTGAATGGTATACCACTTAACTAAATCAATTTAGATTGAACAAAGTGTGTGACTTTGGGATTTTCATACAGCTACAGTCATATCAGAAGCAAACACCCAATGCTTGTAGGTCGGATTTTTTCAGCTCCATCATAGATTAAGCCAATGTTTTTAATTCAGAGCTCTTTCAATTTTTAGAGAGGTTTTGCCACCACTTAAGCAGTTTCATTACTTGAGGATTGAATGCAAACTTCACAAACTTATCGAGACCTTAATTTCTACGGCACTCAAGGTTAAGATTACTATTTTTTAGATAACTTTTGCCACTCCCTACGGGGAATTGTGAACCCTGGCGCCTGGACTCTTCCATCCACAAAGTGTATTTGATTCTTCATATCTGGATGTTACAAGATCTTTGAAATTTGTAATTAATTAAGTGTCTTTGACTTCGTCTCAGGTGACCTAATAAAAACTGTCTGAAAGTGGTAAAAAATTGTGGTTGCATTAAAATACATCTCCATAGTCAGCTATGCATTTTATTGTGATTAGACTTATGAAGTTCAGCAGTCTATATCATCATATCACACATTCTCTTTTTAAAACTGCCCATCAGTTCATTTTAAAAACATTTGAATTGCCAGTAAGCTTTTGAATGATGTAGTAAACGTTGAATGAAAAAGGTTCTGCAATGTTGTGGAAAAAGAGAATGTGTGCTTCTGTTTAAAATGAATACCAATAAATCTCGTCAATCATTACTATTATATAAACATGTTAATATATTTTCTTACATCACACATCCTGATGATCTCTGAAGTTCCTCCGAGAAGAAACGTGGAAGACCAGAAGGGCAGCTGTCCTCCTATTCTGACTTGTGTCCTACATAAAGTTAGACAAAAGTGAGCTCATGCAATTACTACAGTTCTTATGGAAGTTTCACATTGACAAATTCACACTATACAGTACCTCTTTATCAAGTACTGCATAACACTTTGAAGGTGTCAACCTCCTGCTTGATGAAATGACTGCTTTAGAGTCAACTGCAAAGAAGAAAAAAAACTAAAATGAGCTGGCTGTTTTGAAATGGATAATGTGAAGTCAATTTTTGAACCTATCTGCAATCATCTTATGTCACATGAGTTGACTAAGAGTGAGAGAAAATAGATATTTTGGGTCCTTCTACTAAACTGCGATTTACGGTTATTAAGTATTTCTAGCAAAGAACCAAAGAATGCTAGTACATTTTATAAAAAGAATGCGAGGGATTGGTATCGAACAAATACTTGGACATTATTAGATTAAGTCGTATAGAAAACAAATTCCAGTATTCAATCAATAAAAATAAAGAAAATTTAATTTCCCCGAAATTTCCCTTTACAAGCTTCCAAATTTAAAAAAAAAAAAAAGTGCTCCAATGTTTTGTTTAATGTAGTTGAAAATAATCTATTTGGGACAAATTTGAGGGTGTCACCATGCACTTATGAAGCTGCTGATTAAGAATTTTATCAATATTATTCAAGGGATCAAGGAATCTTTTATTGTCCCCCGTGGGGCAACATCACCTCTACAGCTCGAGCAGAACAAGAGTCCAAACAATCGCGGGAGTACCAATTAACATAAAGCACAGACTGACAGCAATAATAGGAAGAACAGATTTTAGGTCAGTCACTTGTTTAGCAGGACACTTGCAGCAGGAGACAAAAGAGAATGCTCGAGTCTATTTTGTCCTGCATCTTGGCCAGGATGTACCTGCGGGCCCTGAGGGAGCAGCACAAACTCACCAACTATTTTCTGACCCTTTTATGGAAATATCAATTTAATAACCACCAGATTGAATGAAAAAATAAAATTAACTGTAGATTGTAGGTCATTAGGAAAAGCAGAATAAACTCGACAAGTCACACACAATTCAGACAGTGCTGCAACCTGACAACGATGTTCATTCACAGAGCAGCTGCGGTCATCGAGAGGGAGCTCGGTTGTGATAGCGCGAGCAAGAGGATGAATAGAGAGCGCGCGCGGCGGTGGATAAAAGGCGGCGCGTCAATGCAAGAAATTAAGGGTATTTCAGCTCGTTTCATTACGATACGCCGTACAAACACCAAATGGCTCCCCTCAAACACTCGGACCATCGACAAATACGTTGACTATATGCAGTAAATATAAGCGTCCAAGTCTTTAGACGTCATTAACGTGTTATTTCATAAGTTAAAACTTACGGCGCCGACGGCTAAAAGCGAGCCCTGACTCTAGGTGGGGGGAGGGGGGTGCGTGACGTGACTCAGTTTTCGCGGGCATACCAGAATATATCCAGCACTATTTTACCGTGACTGTGTCCAAACTAGCTAACTAACAAATGGGTAACGTTAGCCAGCAGTTTCCTTGCAGGCAAATGTTGAGCTCAAAAGTTTTTTTTTTCATTGCTCCTGTCACGTCGGAAGCATTTGTAACCTAAATGAACGCCCGTCAACTAAAATATGTCCCCCATGGACAACAGTGGTGTAATTTACTAATGCGCTATTTCAAAACTTCTGACTAACGGGATGGATTAGCACAGAGGAAAAACACGAAAATGTAGTCATATTCGCAAGCTCTGTCAATGTGCTGACTTTACTCCATTTTTATCACAGAAGATAATGACATTGTTTTTAAATTTTATCGACAAAAACTCAAACTGCACTTTCAGAAGATAACTTACCTCCTCGCCGTGTCTCTTCTCCCAGCAGAATGACGTATCCCTCCACCCTGGTCAGTTGCACTCTACTGCGTCTGATTGCAGCAAGCGGGGGAAAAAGGTGTCCCTCCGCCGCTGGAAGTAGTCCACGCTGTTTTCTATATTGTTTGTCAATAATTAAGTTGTGGTTGAAATACGATGGTTTGTCCAATTTAGAGAACTGGTGAGCACGATAATTATTAGATATCATAGCTTTACAGTTTTATTTTTGACTAATCCCAAAATTATGGTATTTCTTCTGCAGGACCCTCCTCTTCCTCCACCCAGCACCCCGTTTCTTTTTTCAAGGTATAACTTACAGAAATAAGTTAAATCAACACTGAAGGTCCTGATAAAACTTACAAAGAGTTAAGACAATTAATCACTTTAACTTTAATTTTCTAAAACTTATAAACTTGAGTTCAACATTCAAAACTTACCATGACAATTTGAGATAAAGAACACAAACAAGTTCACATAACTTAATGGAGCTGGTAAAAAATACAGCCCAAAACCTGTCCTTCCCAGGTAAAACTGCCCCCTAAACTAGCCTTACCAAGTAAAACTACCCCAAAACCTGCCCTTTTCGAGTAAAAGTACCCTTAAACCTGCTCTCCCTGGGTAAAACTGCCCCCAAATCTACCCTTGCCAAGTAAAACTGCCCTTAAACCTGCCGTCCCTGAGTAAAACTACCCCCAAATCTGCCCTCAAAGTAAAACCAGCCCCAAACCTGCTCTCATTAAAACTACTCCCAAAGTTGCCCTCCCCAAGTAAAAAAAAAAACCAAAACCTGCCCTCCTCTAGTAAGAAACTGTATAAACAGGAAGATTGTCACCTTTCAGAAGGTTCGAAAACATCAAAATTATAACATTTATCAGGCAGAGATTCATCCTGAAACCTGCAGAAAGATACTAAATTTAGAGGAAAAACTGAGAAATTACACCAAAACCTGCAGGAAGACATCAAGTTTAGAGGAAAAACATGAAAATAACAAATGTTATCAGGTAGAGATTCATCCCAAGAGCCCTGAAACCTGCAGCAAGATGGTAAATTTAGAGGAAAAACTGAGAAATTACACCAAAACTGGCAGGAAGACATCAAGTTTAGAGGAAAAACATAATTCAATAACTTCACTCTTATACATTGTAGTGTCACTAAACTCACTGCAGCCTTCAGCTGGCTCCTGTTGACAAAGTGTTTTAACAGAAATGTAAATGCTGTAATTTGATTCTTTTAATAAACCATGTAACTTGAATGGATGTGATGCTGGTGTGACCACAGTGCACACGTCTGATGTTGCTCACAGTGGTCCAAGGGACGCTCAGGGAGTTTGTGTTTGCTCAGACTCATGAAAAATTACAGGGAACATTGGTGGTGGCAGCATCATGATGTTTCTCAGCAGCAGGTCCCGGAAGGCTTGTAAAGGTAGAGGGTAAAATAATCCTGGAGGACAACTTGATGCAGTCTGAAGAGAAGTGAGACTTGGAGAAGATTTGTTTTCTATCAAGACAATGAGCCGAAGCAAACAGACAAAGCCACACAGAAATATATGTATGTTGTATTAATATTTGTAGTTCAATTAAAATTACTACATTACACTAAAGTCTCAGTTTTACAAATGCAGTTAGGATTCAGATTCACGTAGGTCTGCATTCAGTCTTATGTTTTTTTATCCTTCACTTCTGTATGATATCGTATCGTTTCCCAGCACATATAGTTCATGAAGACTATTTTGTAAAACTTCTGCCCTTAAAACATCCTCAGTATAAACATACGTCAGTATGAAAACGGCTCAGTTTTTCAAAATAGAAAAAAATAGTTTTTGATCTGACCACAAGATGGCGGTAAAATGTCAGAAACTGCAGAAAACTACCAGATCCAGTTTATCCCCCGATGAAGGTGTGAACCAGAATAATTGAAGAAACTAACATTCCAGCAATAAATCAGTAGAAAATGAATGTTTATTCACTTATCAGAAAACAATAAAATGAAGACAATCCACAAAAATAATCTACAGAAACATAAAAAAACAGGACTAATGTTTGAAACATTTGGATGCAGCTCAATCTGAGCTGCTGTCTGCTGGTGATTTCTGAATTAAAAAGGACTTCTTCTTCTTGCTTTCCTGCAGCTTCTTCACACATTTTGGTGCTCTCTGGAGAAACTCTCCTGAAATGTTCTGGACTGATTTGACCTTCATGTCTAAAAATAACGATGGATTATTGTTTCTCTTTAGTTGAGTTACTAATGTGTCTACAGTAGAGGACCACATTTCTGAGACCTTTGTTTTTCATGAACTTGTTTACTCAAAAGGGGGGCCAGTTTTTCTAGTTTTCTAGTTCAGACACTGATAAAAAATGATTAACTTTGTACAGCTACAACTATTAACTATGTTTGAGTGGAATAAACCTTTAAAACTATAACTTGCTTGTTAGGAGTTAGCATTTTGGATGGATAACACCTTTAAAACTATACTTAATAAAAAAATATAGCATTTTGGTGTAATTTTTTAAAAAAAAACTAAGTACTTGGATAGACAGTAGTATTTCAGCAGTATAAACCTTTAAACCTATAAATACCCCACCAAAAATAGTGTTTTGGGTGAAACAAACCTTTAAAACAATAGAATCTTTGGACAGAAAGTGGTTCAGTTTAAAAGTTCTTCTGTCAGCCAGAGAACAGTTCAGTTTAAAAGTTGTTCTATCAACTAGAGAACAGTTTGGTTTAAAAGTTCTTCTATCAATCAGAGAACAGTTCAGTTTAAAAGTTCTTCTATCAGCCAGAGAACAGGTCAGTTTAAAAGTTCTTCTATCAACTAGAGAACAGTTCGGTTTAAAAGTTCTTCTATCAATCAGAGAACAGTTCAGTTTAAAAGTTCTTCTATCAACCAGAGAACAGCTCAGTTTAAAAGTTCTTCTATCAACCAGAGAACAGCTCAGTTTAAAAGTTTTATCAGCCAGAGAACAGTTCAGTTTAAAAGTTCTTCTATCAACCAGAGAACAGCTCAGTTTAAAAGTTTTATCAGCCAGAGAACAGTTCAGTTTAAAAGTTGTCTCGCGCAAAAATGCCGCCATCTTGAACTTTTAGAAAACATAAATCACGTAAAGATGTTGGTGACGTCAGATGCTGCAGATCTTTATTTTCTCATAAATCATGAGGTTGTGGACAATATTTACTTTGAATATTTACTTTGACTAACTGAAATTAAAACATCATTACAAGGTAGAAAGACTCACAAATGTATAGTTAGTTAACTACAACTGTTCAGCTCAGAACCATCAAGCAGCAAATGTGTTTTTACACACATTTAAAAATAGACCTCAAAACTGCAGATGTACAAAAGCTTGGACCGAGCTTATTGTAGCTCCAGAGAAAATCAAAAGAAGAGTGCACTGACAATTTAGCAGCATATTTGTTGGTTTTCATGTTCTGTCTCCCTAATTCCTAATGACTGATCTGCAGTGCTTCACCTTTGTCCTGCAGAAATAAGAGCAGCTGTAGTTCAGCCTGCATTTATGTACTAATATGTAGAAGATCATAGCCACATGCTAAAGTCCATCATAACTGGGATTATTTAGAATCCAGGATGAAGCAGGTAGAGCAGAGAGTAACAGGAAGAAAGCAGAACCTATCAATAGGTTAAAATCATCAGATTTTTGTTGCCCTGGAACTGATTTTAGCTCAGTCCACAGAGATCCGAAGCTGCTGCACCTGTTAAACCTCTGCACTTCAGTAAAAGCAACACATTCAGGAGGTGACATGTAGTCGTGGGTGACGTGTCTCTGATTTGGATGTGTTTTACTTCATATTTTCTATTTGTGATTAGGTCATTATCTAGTGTGTTTTTTGTAAATAAAACAAGCACTGCAAAGAAAAGCTAACCCAAAGCTGTCTGTTAACACTAAAGTAGCAGCATTTGTGTATTCAGTGAATACACTATTCTGTGTATTTATCCCAAGTTATTAAACAATCTTTCATATATTCAAATACTAGAGAGTTTGAAGATGATTTCACAGGTGTTTTCAACAAACCAGTGGTTTAAAAACACATTTGTAGACTAGTATAATTTTCCAACCATAGAATAAGGTTCTTTAAAACCTAAAATTACAGGAAGGGTCCATAATGTCAAATTTCTACACAAACATGTGACAAAGGATGAAAAAGGCCTGCTAGGCAGACTATTAAGACATTGGCCAATCAGAGGCCACTACACTCTGCTGCTCTGCAGAGGAGAACTATCTTTTATGTTCATAGAAGCTTCAGAAGAGTGTCTGCTGGGACTGTTCAGATGTATATTTAGTGTTGCTTATGTTTCCTTGTGGCTGTACATTTACCAGTAGGTTGAAAATGTTCTTTGTTTATATTTAAGATGATAGTTGCTGTTCCATGTTTATGTACGGTAGTTTTGTATACTTATTGTTGGCTTCTTTCCATTTGTTTCTTGTTTATAGAACTACACACATAGAGATGCATATGTGTAACTTCTGTTAAGAAATAAAGGAGAAACAGGGAACACCTTGTATTGCATTCTGACCGATGCCCCCCTGGCGGCCACAACTTTTTGACCAGTGAAAATTTATAAAGTCGTTGAATCTGCAAAACAAAACGGATACAGTTCTTTTGTTTTGACTTTTTATGTAAGACTCTCTCTTATTGCATTTGGATCAGAGCAGGCATTTGGTAGCAGCGTGGAGGAAAAAAAACTTCCTGTTGCCAGGAAGTTGAAAAAAAACCTCCGTTTGGGATGAGGGTACACAGGAGGGAGAGAACATGAACTCTTTGCAGGTTGGTGAGACCAGTAAAAGCAGATCTAAACGTGTAGCACCAGATCCAGAGACACCTGCAGAGAGGACCAGACACAAAGTTAGTGACATACAATGGTGGCATGGCATCTAACTGTAAGGAGAGGAGATGAGGAGAAGGGAGGTGCTCAGTGCAGCAGCCTGGGTTGGTGTTTTTACAGTTGGAGAAAAAACAACCAAGTCTTACATTAAAGTAAATGTAATGTTGAGGCTGTCATTCACATCATCTACATCTCCAGTAAAGATATCCACTGAAATGACTTTATCTGTAAACACATTTCATTTGAGAAGTTTACCTTTGGAGTAATCTGGAGCTTTTCTTTCTTCTTCTTGGGTCTATTTCTTCTTCTCTCTTTGATGTTGGTCTTCTTCTTCCTGTTCTGGGACACCTTTCTTCTGTTGCTAATCGTCTGGAGGTTCCTCCAACTGCTTCTTTGTCTTTTTAGATTCTGAAGTCACAGCGTTGGAAGAAAAGAATCACAGACACGTGTGTGAGATTCACATTCAGTAGTAGTATGTAACAATACACTGTCACCAGGTTCATTGTATTTATATTGGTACCAACCTGCTGCTCATCTGGTTCTTCCTCTTCATGTTCTCTGACTGTGTGGGATTTTCTCTTTGTACACCGACTTCCTCCTGCAATCCAAACGCATACATGGAAGGCTAACTGATGACTCTAAACTAAATCTACAGTGTTAGTGTGAATAGTTGTCTGTCTCTTTGTGATCGCTCTGAGGTGGACTGGTGACCTGCAACCCTCGCAACTCTATATAGGATAAAAAGTGTAGCTAATGGATGGATGATGCTCTTTGACCACAGCATGCTGAAAATAATGAAACACAACATTTCTTTTTTATTTATTCTTTTTTACAGTGTGCTGCTGCGCCACGTGTGTAAAGACACACTGATGGTTTCTGCTGCTGCACTGAAAAAAATGATTATGACCCCCTTGTAAATGTAGCATATTTTAATCTAGTGTATTTTAATAGAAAATAATTCGGTATTTCATTCTGCTCATAAAATTTTAGTACCTTTGCATATTTCTGGAAAAAAAGGATTACATGCACCAACCTCCTGTGTCACAGACACCTTTGCAGGACTGCTAGGTGATGCCCTGGAACACACCTGCACAACCTCCTCCACCTGCAAAAGGAACCATTACATAAACTGCATAAGTCATGTATATACACATATACACATTGTATAACACACAGTGAGACACATTCAAATTATGTGAATAGCCCCTCCTACTGGGATAGACATCTGCATGCTAAATTAAAACTACAGAACACAATGAATAGATGCACCAACCTCCTGTGTCACAGACACCCTTGCAGGACTGCTAGGTGATGCCCTGGAACACACCTGCACAACCTCCTCCACCTGCAAAAGGAACCATTACATAAACTGTATAAGTCATGTATATATACACACACATGCACATTTAATGTCACACATTGAAATTATGTGAGTGTGAGTAGCCGGGATGGAAAACTCCTCCTGCTCAACCTATGAAATACACATAAAGAAATAAAATGCTTCTAATGTATCGACTCCCAAATAAACCTTACATGTGTAATCAATATGCATCTTTGAATGTTGGCATTGCATCAACATACAATCATGACAAACCTGCTGCCCAGCCATGCTCGTTTGGTCAACACGACCACTGGACTCATGCTGACCACTGGACTGATGCTGTAAGTAGAAAGACAGCATGTATTACAAAATAGGTAACCCTTAACAGTCGCCACAACATAAACACATGGAACTCTCATTTACCTCACGCCCACAGCTAACGACTGTCCATTCAAACGGGTTGGTTGATAGACGGGGTTGGGTGACCTGACCTCTCACGAATACTCTGGGCAGGGAGCTGGTGTGACCTGGGTGGTGCCTGTGGCTTTGGTGCTGGTGGCTGAAGAGCCTGCAAAAACACACACACACTTTGTACTTGTCTGAATCAAACAGCACAATTACAAAATGCTTCTTGTATAATCAGAAATATACACGTGTGCCATAGATGTTGACAAATCATACATATGCATGATCAATGAAAGAACACTACCCACTAACAAAATAAACCAATACTGAAGGCTTACCCTGAAGGAAGCCTGCCACAGCAACTGCACCAGGATAGGCATTCCCCCAGTGTCAGACAAGTGTACCTACAGAAAGAAACAGTCAGATACAATTAACTACATATTCTTGCTTTGCATGTACAAGCTTGTATTTTCGATGGCAGTTTTCCATTTGGTGTGATACAGCATTGTGTTCTACTTACACCATCCCTGCTCCACAAGTCAAGGTGGCCCATTGGAAAGTCATCCACAACAGAGAAGTACTCACACCTTTTAAGAACAAAATTCACATTATGAAAAAACACTTTTGGGCTCAATTAAAGGTCATATTTAATTTCACAAGAATATGTCTTTGCCAATTGTTAGATAGCCATTTACACAGATGTGTGCATGCCCATAAGTGCTAGTATTGTACATACCCATACGTGCAGCTACACGATGGTACTCTTCCCTGAAGAGTTGTTGTAGCTGCACATCAATTTTCAGGCGTGGAGGAAAGTCCACCACGACAACCTGTAGAGCAGTGCTTGCTCATTAGAATTCAATAAACTCCCACATCAACTACATATATTCATCAGCAGGTATCATATCAATACATAACTTTTAATACCAATAACATTAACACAAAATAACTGGCAAATATGCTTACGTTTTTGTAGTTGGCGCAGACAATGGCAAAAAGTTCGCCAAAGTCTGCAGAAGCATGTTCGATGGTTCTGATGTCCGTGAGGTTGTTACCTGGGGCGAGCAGACAGACAGACAAATTGATCAATTGAATCATTTGTTTTATAGACTTGCATTACTGACACAAAACATAATCAACATAAATTAGAATGTGTTCACAAAGAGTTCATTGATTCTTCAAGAGAAATTTCAATGATTACCATATAGTTCAGTAATATGATTAATGGGCCGTTGTGTAACAACGTGGGAGGTTTTGAATACAGGTCTTGTTAGGAAATACTGCTGCTCCTTTTCTCAGGTTTTATAAAGAATTGTTTCATAGTTTGTTATCTTAGCGGCGGCTAACTGGTTAGCAAACAACAGTTCAACACCAACCTCTGATCACTGATGCTGTGTCCTACCACGTTAGCTGGTGTAGCGTTCATAATATTAATGTGGGACAACTGTAGCTGTGTATTCATAGCGGGCTAACAGCAGGGTGTTGGAGAAATAAAACTTACCAGGATCAGGATCGCTGGTCTGCATGGCAGACTCCTCGTGCATCGCACTGCTTGAATGTCTTTGTATTTTAGGCTGATTACAAAATAAAACTCAATAAAACTCTCGTACAGGTGATTGTCCTCCATTGTCGTTTCGCCATACCGACATGTCCCTTCTGGGGCTCGGTAGGAAAAAAGGTCGAATATATTGAATGAAACTCTGAATATATGGAATGAAACTCTGAATATATGGAATGAAACTCAGAATATATTGAATGAAAGTTGGAATATATGGAATGAATGTCTGAACATTATATATATTCCAACTTTCATTCAATATATTCCGACTTTCATTCCATATATTCAAACTTTCATTCCATATATTCCGACTTTCATTCCAGATATTCAGACTTTCATTATATATATTCAGTTTCATTCCATATATTCAGAATTCTAGATTATTTATATATATATATATATATATATATATATATATATATATATATATATATATATATATATATATATATATATATATATATATATATATATATATATATATATATATATATATATATATAATTTCCTTTCTCGCCTGAAATATTTAGTTATTTGGCTGCCCAAAGTCCATATACAGTCTATGGTCCACACGAGTCCGGTCGTGATGCATCCTAGACCATGTGGGCGGAGCGAGAACATATTCGGTACTTCATCCATAGAGCGCAAGTCCGGAAGTGTATCCATATTGAGAAACGTAGCGACATCGAAAATGGAGAAGAAACCTGCAGCTCATACCTCTCCGTCCCCCTCTCCCTCCAGCATTCCCCAGTCAGGAGGACAGCCCTCTACGGGACAAACTGATGCTTCTTGCAGTAAGTTGCAGAAGGCAAATTATTCAACTTCCTGTAAAAACACAGATTTCAACTTAAGTGCTCTAACTTGTACAAATCAATGATGCCCTGTTGATTATCGTTTCCACCATGATGCTGTATTTATAAATATATGATTTGCCTACAGTATGCCTGCACTGATGAAGCTGTCAGCAAAGAAGAGCTGGAAGCAACAGTCCTGAACGTAGCTTCAGTGGCTATTGACACACTCAACGCCAGCAACAGGAGGACCATGGCTGCAATCCAGACCCAGCAATGGTTGGAGGAGGAGAAAGAAAGGCTGCAAAGTCAACTTGCTCAGCTGGAAGAGGAGTTAGACTCTTACACGGACAATATAGGTCAGTACTGGTACTATATATAAACTATATCATTACCAATACATTTGCAATATGCATGACACAAATATGAATGTACTATTATGTTTACAATTGCATCTTCTTTATGTCCACACAGATGTGACAGAACTTGGAAGTGAGACTGAGACAGTGTCAGCCTCCACCCCACCACAAAATTAAAAATAAATAAAAAAAAAAACCCTCAAATAAATGACAAATTTTTGACCTGACCTGTCTTTGTTATTTCACTGTATAACTGCACCACATACTCTTACAAAAACCCACACATGCATAGACCTAGAATTTTCAATTATTCAAACTCCATACACATTAGCAGATCTACATCCATTCCTTCATCATAAAAGGTAATATGTACGCTCAAAACACGCACACATTCACGCACACATTCAAAAGACTTGGCAGCACTTAAAAACATACAGTTATATGTAGATTGTTGTAAACACATACTTCCACCACGTGACAAAACTACACATATATTCTTAGCACATGTACAGACACAATTTACATTTTATGCTCCGCTAATGCAAACAAACTGCATATCATTTTCGCTATTTTTTTCTGATCAACTTGAATGCAATTTCTTACTTGAATTTCAATAATCTAGACAGAATATGTAATTTTATGGGATGATACACACTACCAGTCAAAAGTTTGAACACACCTTCTCATTCAATGCTCTTTTTTTTGTTTATATTATTTTCTATGTTGTAGATTAATACTGAAAATTAACAGTTTTTTTGTTTACAACATAATTCCATAGGTATTCTTTTATAGTTTTGATGTCTTCAGTATTAATCTGCAATGTATAAAATAAAAAAAACAATGAATGAAAAGGTGTGTCCAAATTTTTCACTGGTACTGTAGACACAAAAGATATTGGTTGAATATCAGCTTGTAAAAATATATTCTACCACAAACTTTAACCAGTTGTTGTTCATCTTTGAGATATAACTAACTTTGGCATAAAAATACGAGTGCCTATTGTAAATGTGTTACAAACTGATCAGAACCAAAAAAAATCCAGCTTTTTCAGTTAATGAATTTTGTGCTTACCTACTTAAATTGATACTGTTACAAATAGCAAGCCCCATTTGATCAACTATGAAATGGTTTTGAATAAATGCAGTTCAAATCAAGTTATTTTAGGCTAAGTATGCAAAACGTGTCTGTTTGATCCTTATTATACAGATATTTATGTAAAAAAACACCAAAAGCACTTCTGCAGAAATAAAGGTCAGATTTATTACAAAATTTACTGAGGAATTGGGTATAACACAAACACACAAAGAAATACAGGAGATTAATATATACAATAGACAACTATATACAACACTACAATATAAAAATGTGCAATGCATAATATTTTGTGCATTGCAATGTCATGCTGAGAGTCAGCATGAGCTCAGAACCTGCTGGAGTCTCCACATCTCCTGCTGTTGAAATGTGCCAGAGTCAGATGTGACAAGCTCAGATGGACCAGTCTCTAATGGAATATGGGGGCATGAAAATTTTGACATTTTGCCATGAAATAGGAAATGCTGTGTAACTGGCCTGTACATCCGTCAATCTGCCTGAAATTTTACATGTGTGATCAGAGTCCAGCCCTCATCACATCCATAGGTCGACATAAACTCTCGGTCGCAGCGCCACCTGGTTGACATGCGTGGATTCGCCGACCGGCAAGGATGCGAGGACCCGTCCAACGCTGCTTGCAGCTTTAATTAGATTTGGTGTTCTATAGATTTTAAAATTAGAAGTGCTTTTAATTTAATTG
This sequence comes from Amphiprion ocellaris, assembly GCF_022539595.1. NCBI lineage: Eukaryota > Metazoa > Chordata > Actinopteri > Pomacentridae > Amphiprion > Amphiprion ocellaris. The sequence continues at coordinate 16,932,091 of NC_072783.1, read as the reverse complement.
TACAGCAAGTTTTTGTCAGCGTATATACTAACCTTTAATGTTAATGTTACTAACCTGCCTCTCCTGTCTTTTTATTTATGTTGTTGTATGTAAGCTGCTGAACACTTGAATTTCCCTCGGGAAAAATAAAGTATCTATCTATCTATCTATCTATCTATCTATCTATCTATCTATCTATCTATCTATCTATCTATCTATCTATCTATCTATCTATCTATCTATCTATCTATCTATCTATCTATCTATCTATCTATCTATCTATCTAAAGTAGAGGGAAATACTGATATTGCACAGACTATTGTGTATGTAGAAAAACTCGTACTGTACAGTTTTATAATGTACAAAATATTCACAATTCACTGCTTTGGATGGTTGATATTGCATCAAAAAGAGATGTGACAGTTTTTTGGTAACCTGTAGTACGAGCCATACGCCCAATAACTGAGGGAACAGTGGATATACCTGCTATTGTGTATGGTACCATTTTTTGAGGGAGGCTGTGGTGTCAACATTCTTTTATAACCTTACTCATACAAATATGCTTAACTGGCATTTCCATGTAGAATGCTGCATTTAGGTTACGTTTTGGGTTCCATATAGTAGTGAATAAACACTTAGGCTTAAAAGAAGTCAGTAACTGTACAACGGATTTTAGTGATACTGCACATGGATGCACTCAGCTTTGTTGCATGTTTCATTGCATATGTCTGAAGGAGGATCTGCAGTAGTAAAGCTGCACAGTAATGATGTAGTAACAGTGCAAGTTATAGACAGATGCTGTTTCATAACCCTTCCTATCTTTTAACTCATCATCTCTGATCAACTAGTTTGTCGTATCATGCACTGATGTGGGCGTGATATTTGTTGCAACATTAAGGCAAACAAAGTAAGTAACAGGACCAACAATGAATTCATTGATTCAATAATGAAATTTGTAGAATGTAAGCGTCACCTAAGTGGGGGTCGTGACCCCCACTTTGGGAACCCCTGCTCTAGACTAAAGCATAATAAGGTTTACACCAAATTTTTAATGAATTACTCATCAGTGCATGTTGTAATGTCATCAGCAAACAGAGAACAACTTCCTTTTTCTTCTAGTAAGTTCAGTCTGCACACGTTCCACCGGGCATAAATGATCCGAGACAGGACTGTCAATTCAAAAGTTTATTTGAAAAAAGTTCTTTAGTTTGTTTTTACACCATCTACAATTATTTTACATTCCATTCTGAATATATTTCAGGCAGCATTTGCATAATTTCATCAGTAATACAGACTGCTTCTCTACAAAACGTCATACCACAATCTCAAATTTTACAACTTGTATATACTGGAATGCCATCAAACATTACACACCTTGTAGCATAGTCACAACACAAATTTTTGAAGCACACAGTCATCTGCGGAGTGGTCTGAGTGGAGTCCCCAGACCACTCCACTCCCCTCGCTCTACTTGTGGACATGATCAAATTACGTCACACAGACCCTAGCTGACCATCCAATACTCAAAGATGCAGAAGATATAATACTGGCCCACTCTTCTCAACTTTGTTGCTGGAAACAGAGAGTAGTAATATGCAGGCCATACAACCAAAGCAATGCATTATAATAGGCTAAACAGCTCTGACACATTACATATAATACAGTGCTGTGAAACACCATCTGCCTCCTTACAGATATCTTCTATTTCTGCATATTTGTCACACTTAAATGCAAATTTTAATGCACGACAAAGATAAACCAAGAAAACACGAAGTGCAGTTTTTAAATGTTGATTTCATTTATTGAAAATAAAATGCTGTCCAGCCACACTTTGCTTTATGTGAAAAAGCAATGGCCCCCTTAGCTACCAATCTGTCAAATGAGCAAATTCATTTGGCAGTTGGGTTCAATTTCACCAGCCACACCCACGAACATCAAAAGAAATGCAGGCCTCACTGGCCTCGGTTAAGGTGAGTGTACATGATGCCACAATAAGGAAGACACTGGGAAATGGATCCATGGGAGAGTTGCAAGGTGAAAACCTTCCATCCATCCATCCATCCATTACCTATACATCACTTAATTCTCATTAGGGTTGCTGGGGGGCTGGAGTCTCTCCCAGCTGACTTAGGGTGAAGGCAGGGGACACCCTGGACAGGTCACCAGTCTATCACAGGACTGCATATTGAGACAATCACAGTCACATTCACACCTACGGACAATTTAGAATCACCAATTAACCTCAGCATGGTTTTGGACTGTGGGAGGAAGAAAACCCGCACATGCGGACAGGACACAAATCTTCTAGCTGCAAGGTGAAAGTGCTAACCACCAAGCCACTATGTAGCCCTGTAAATAACATGTACATGCACAGGGAGAACATGCAATCTCCATACAGAAAGATCCCGAGAAGGCGGGGATGGGAACCAGGGATCTTTTAAATCTAAATATCTAGATGAGCCCTAAGATTTTTGGAATAACATCCTGTGGACTGATGAGTCAAATGTGGAACTTTATGGAAGACATGGGTTCATTACATCTGGTGTAAAACTAATACTGCACTCCACAAGTAAAACATGATACCAACAGTGAAACATGGAAGTGGTAGTGTGATGGTTTGGGGCTGTTTTGCTTCCACAAGACCTGGACAACTTGTCATAACTGATGGAGCCATGAATTCTGGTCTCTATCAGAAATCCTCCTGGAGAATATCCACCATCAGTTCATGACCTAAAGCTCAAGTACAAATGGGTTCTGCGGCACGGCAATGATCCAAAGCACACAAACAAGTCTGCCTCTGAGTGGCTCAAAAAGAACAAAATTAAGGTTTTGAAGTGGCCGTGTCATAGTCCGGACTTCAATCCAATTGAGATGCTGTGGCAAGACAACCATAAAAGGGCAGTTCATGCTTGAAAACCAGCTAATGTGGCTGCATTAAAACTAAAGAGTGGGGCAAAATTCCTTTATGGTGATGTAAAATACTGATCACAAGATATCACAAATATTAAAGTGCAGATGGTGCTGCCAAGGGAGGCCCAACCAGTTGCAAGCTTTAGGGTGGCAATTGCTTTTTCACAGGGGTGATATAGGTTTTCAATAAATCTTTAATAAATCATCATTTAATAATTGCATTTTGTGTTTTGTGGGTTTTCTCTCTCTAATATTAAATAAGTATAAATATTTGATGATCTGGAAAATTTAAGTGTGAGAAATATGCAAAAAATACAGAAGACATCAGAAACACTTCTTCTCATTACTGTAAGTTGATCCATTATTGGAGGTTTGGTCAGAGTTCCAGCTCTGGGTTGTGTGTGTTTGTGGGTGTGGGAGAGGGAGGGAGGTGGTGTAATGGAGGCTACAGCTCTGGGGAAAAAGCTGTTCCTCAGTCTGCTAGTCTGTGTTTTAATGGCGTGGTACCTCCTCCCCGACGGCAGTGGGACAAACAGGGAGTGTCCTGGGTGGATGATGTCCATGTAGATGGTCTGTGCTCTTCTCTGCATGCACTTAGCATACACAGAGTCCAAGTCTGGGAGCTCAGCTACCATGATTCTCTGTGCCACCTTTACCACCCGGGACAGATCTTCTTTGTCTTTTGCTGTGCAGTCACTGTACCACACTGTGCAGCCATGGCACAGGATGCTCTCGGTGGTACCTCTGTTTGCATGTTTTCAGTATGTCTGCATGTGTTTTCTCCAGGTGCTCTGACTTCCTCCCACAGTCCAGAGATGCATGGAAGATTAATTGGTGATTCTAAATTGATTGTAAGTGTGAGTTTGAGTGTGCATGGATGTCTGTCAAGTGTTAGTCCAGTATATAGCCCCGACCTCCCTTCACCCCCTGGGCACTCTACTGGATATAGCAGCTATAACTGATGAGGACTGAATGGACTGAATAAAAGGGTAAGGGTAACTTTAATTTAGTTCGGTCTTTGTCACCAGCTACAACTAATATTAACTAAAGCATAGTTACAGTTTGTTTTTTTATGATTACTAAGTTCATATGAATTTTCACTGTTCTGTTTGTTTATATATCTATATCTATATCTATATCTATCTCTATCTATCTATCTATCTATCTATCTATCTATCTATCTATCTATCTATCTATCTATCTATCTATCTATCTATCTATCTATCTATCTATCTCTATCTATCTATCTATCTATCTATCTATCTATCTAGCTATATATATATATATATATATATATATATATGACATTTGGGCTTCAAAATTTTTGAAAAATAAACCTTTTCTTTTTACAATTGTCTGCTCCATATTCATCAGTAATAGGTCATAAATTATCAAAAGCTTGACTGGCTCACCTTACACATCAACGTCAAAATTTTTATTACATATTTTATTTGTTGTTTGCTAACCCTACTCTAATCACAGTGGCAGGGTTGCAAATCCATGGCAATGTTAATGTTTTGTCAGGAGTTGAAGCTTGCTATTTAGCAAGCTGTTACTGCTGATCAAGAAGACAAATTTACTGACATAAAACAGTAAAAAGTAAAAAGAATTAGTCTTATACTGATAATATGCATAACCGGGTTGCATGAGGTAAAGTGAGACATTCAATTAAGTCTGACAATGTTATGAAATTATGAAAACCAGAAGAGAGGACATAGCTTTGCTCTACCTATTCTTTTAGAAAACTGTTTGATGTCAATTCCAGCATATCATGAGTCACTGTTTTCTTCTTCTTCTACCATGATAAAAAGGTTATACTAAAACGGTTCCATGCGTAATAATTATGTAAAATATGTTTATTTAAATATTTTTTTCCCACTTTTACAAGAGACAAGAATGAAAAAAATTATACCTGAAAAAGGAGATTTAAATTTCATTTTCATCATGGAGGTGGAACAACAGAAAAATTGCATTTTCGGTGGAATTCCAGACTTATTTGGCATTTTAAAAACTATTTTCAAACATTCTTTCATCCTAGTTATTTTTTCCAAGATTTGGTCTCAGGCCAAGTACATTTACACAACAACTGCATGTTTTAGTTATTTTGTACATGGGTTATTTGAAATTTGATTTGTGCGACATAAGGTGTCCTCCAATTGCGGAAAAAATATTACATATCTATCTATCTATCTATCTATCTATCTATCTATCTATCTATCTATCTATCTATCTATCTATCTATCTATATATATATATATTACTGTATATATATATGTGTGTATATATATATATATATATATATATATATATATTACTGTATATATACATACAGTACTATAGACAGGGAGGGAAAGGAGGGAAAGAGCGAGAGAGATGAATCTACATCTTTCGGGTTGTACAAAGTAGTCTATGTTGGAAATCAACAAAGGCATCTTGGTAAACATGTAACAGTGAATAGGAAATGGCGTGCATCCGCCATTGCTGTTCATTGCTTCTACCTACTACACGTACACACACACACACACATACAAGAAGGGGGGGAAGTATGACGAGGGCTCAAGCTGCGACAATACCGACGGCTTCTTAAGGACGTGTCATAAAACATAATATATTGCTACTTTAGTAAAACACGTTTAGACGGTGTTTTCAACGAAAAAACTCTCCCTTGTGGCACTAGTTTGACAAGCAATACATATTCATCCGCTTCTACATGAGTGTCAAGAGCGCAGCAGTACCCGGATGGACTGTCATGGCCGCCGTCGCTGTGGTTCCACAGAGAGGAGAGAAGGAAGGCAAATGTTTCTGCTGTGTCTTTTTTCAACATTCACCTTCTTTTTATATCGGCGGACGTTGACGGGACACGTCCTCAACTTCCATCGAGTTCATAGTAAGGAATAACTGATTTTCCATAACTTTAAATATCTTCGCGTGGGTGGGGGGTTTATTTAGGTGGAAAATGACTGGTTATTAAACTCCACACACACTAACATAGTGAAGGCACTCTCATATCGAGGCACAAACGGGCTCCGAGCAGTGAATTATCAACGCGTACAGCGTGGGTTTCTTTGTTGGTGTCTGTCCACAGCCTTTAATTCTCCCACTGATGCAGCTACCCTCCCGTTTCCTAAACTTAAGCCACTATGGAGCAAGTCACTCGGAAAAGTAAACGTGAATAAAATTAAGATGTCGAACTGTAGTGTAAAGGTAATCCTTCTCAATTTTGCCACCTTTTGTAGTCGACTTACCCTCGTGTTAAGTTACCGAGGTTATGTGAAATTGCAGTTTTGAAACGGTGCAACTTTTTCTCTCACATCCAAGCTTAATTTATATCTGTCCCATCTAGATGGTGTGGGCCTGGAGTAGCCTACCTGTATGCAGTCTAGGTGTTCATTTAAAGCCTTGTCAGTTTAATCACAGTTTCAGCTTCATGTATCTATTTTATTACACATTTTTAAAAGGCTGAGAAGGCTTATTGCTTGTATAGTTGAAATTATTTTGGATTGTAGATATTTTCCCATTAAGTATGTAATGGATATACATGATTTAGGTAAACCCAAGTCTTTGTGAAGACAGCACTAGTAGAAATAGCATTTTTTTGGATGGAAGTGGCTGCTTCACATAAGTCATAAAATCATGGCAGCCATTTTTTTCCCCAACATGGCCTCCTCATCCATAAGGTTGACAGCTGACAGAGTCATATGGAGTTGTAGGCTGATGCAGGTCTCCTGCTGTTTCTACATAAATACTTTATGTGTAATGTTGAACTGAGGCAGTGCATATAATCAATAACTTGTTTATGAATATAGCAGACCTTAATACATTTTTCTTATGTAATAAGGCATCTTCAGCTCAATATCAGATTCATAGAAAATGTTATTCAGCATGCAAAAGTGTCTCTGTGTTTCATGTATGCTATAATGCCACGTTTGTCTCTCTGTCATTGTTTGTTCAGTGAAATCTTGCCTTGCTTATTTGGGATAATTTAAAAGTTTTAATACTACATGGAAAAATACCTCTTAAATATTTTAATATACATTTTTTAAGTCATCATTTATTTTTAAAATGCCAGGAAAATGAACTAGCTGGGATTTTCTGAGGTCAAAGTGATAACTTGTATCATGTTTTGTAATAGCTCAAAATCCACTACAGAGCCACTTGTTTTTCCTGTCTGTTTCCAAGTGCAGTTATTTACGGGTGCTGTGGAGTACTACTGCAGTGACTGTGAAAGATATTGAATAAGCTCTGTATACAATGCTATGAATTGTCACTTCAGTCACTAGTTAATGTCCACATTGCTGCAGAGTTTTCGGAGCCCAAAACAGAGGCTGTTGGAAATGCTGCAGACCCAGTTTAAGTTGTGTGGCGAACAGAAACAGTAATGCAGACCCCCATGTGAGCCTTCGGAGTGGTCTCAACTGCCTTTCCCTGATTCGTCACACTTCTATCTCATGACCTTTTTCCATAGTGAAAAAATGACTTAAGTTTTGGCTATTAGTGGCTACTTCATTATAGATAACTAATTACTGCCATTGCTGACTTTGTTGTCTGCTAGCTAATAGCTGTTGTGTGGTTAAGGAAGTCTGTGATTTTACTTTTCACCATTGCTGTTCTTCTTCCAAAGTTTTTTTCTACAACTAAGCAGCCAACCCCCTGCTTCATGTTTGCACCTATATGTGAATGGTCTTGTGATATTGTGACTAGAAATGTTTTCACATTAGAATATTTATGAAACTGTGCTAAAACATTTGTATGGACAGAGATAGATTTGATTTTAACAAATGACAGCTGATTAGTGTGGATGTAGTCTTAACTACATAACCTTGCTTGTTGTAAAAGTCATCTTGTATAAGGCGTTTGCCTGTTTATACTTGAGTGCTACTTTGTTGCAGTTATGAATAGTTTAAAAGAAGCCTAAATCAGCCAGTGCCACACAGTAACTAATGTTCTGCTATACACTTTAGAAAGTATTCTAATTTTTTGAAAGGGTTTACCTCTATGCACACGGATACAGAAAGTAGATAAAAATGCTTTAAAACACCTACACATCTGACAAATGGCATTGGGATTTAATCTGAGTAAGGGGGCTGCCCTGAATATGTACATGTGTGCAACATGCTTGCATATCTCAGTGTTTAGAATAAACATTCTGCCAGCTTGAATATGTTTTCTGTTGGTGACATCTGAGACCTGCATTGAAATAATATCACAGCATGATGAATAGCATCCATGCTGTAGAGGACGTTTGAACCTGCAACAAGATGGATGTCTGTTAATGATGAATTAGTTGCTACTCTTATGTGCAGACAAAGATTTCTAGGACAAGTATAAATTCTGCATAAATGCAGACTTATTTTCACTGCTGGATACAGTGTACACTGTGTACAATGCATTTATCATAAAAGGTGCAGTATGAGTAGAAACTGATTGTTTAAGAGGTAAAATTGCATTTCAGCCTTGTTTCATTTTGACCAGTAGGGGGGCTAGGATGTCCAGCTACTGTATTTCTGTGTTTTGTCCGTGTTCTATATGCCAGTCAGTCAGTGAAAGAGAACAAAGAGCAGTTAATGAACCATTAAGCCCAGTTGAGTCACAGTTTCTTGTTTCAACAATAGTTTATAAATAAAACCAATAAACATTCATTTTCCATATCTGTCTACATGCAGTTAATAGTATATGAACAGAAATTTACATTTTGCAGCTGGAAAACTTTCTGTAATATACTATTTCTGTCTTACAGGCACCGTGGCCACACTACAAGCTCTGCATCTTAAGAGGCAGCATGCATTCATGGTTGAGGTTTTCCTAAAGGAGTACAGGTAATACTAACTGGTGATTTAATATGTTTATGCTAGTTCTTTTTACTTAATTTTTTAAATGTGCTTTATGTTGTGATTTTCAAGGTTGTGTTAGTAGGGTACTTAGGATACGGACTAAAATACCCCTCTCTAACAATTCCTATTAATATTAGTATGACTAGTACTTTAAGTTAGGTCTCTTTTTGCTAAATTTGCTCAACCAAACTACAAAAACACATTGTCGCACTAATCGCTACTGGTTTCCATAGACTATATTTAAAGAATGGCATAGCAAAGTGTGACATCCTGCACTGGTGTAAAAAATATTGATCTGGTTGACACTTTTTAAATAGGAGTTAATTGAAACCAGGGATCTACTAGAGTCGGCATCTTACAGCGGTTGGCTTTGTATTTAGGGTACTTTGGAGCATAGGGACCTGTTTGCTGTACGCCGTGTAAAATATCCAAGATCAGCTGACTTATTCAGGATCTGCTGATCCTGCTGTCAGAAATGGAGTTTGTTCGGTTCAAGAATACCATGTGACAATTTGATTAGAATATCTGTGTCAGTGATTCGAGATGATTGTGTGCTGCTGTGGTCATTGACTTGGGGCTATATACCAATCAGCCACAACATTCAAACCACTGATGGATGAAGTGAATAACATTTATCAGGGCTCCGGACGAACCTTTTCACAAGTCGTACGAGTGTGACCAACCTTCTCATTTGATTGCACCTCCCACCTGAGCGCAGGCGAAACACCTCACTAACTGAACATTTGCTTATCGTTAGACTATACATCTGCAACTGTTCCCTAAACACCTCAGGGTGCAGGCTGTGGTAGATACTGCTAGGTGGCTGCAGTGCTCTCAGACAGGTGTGTGAGCAAAAAAATACTTTGGAAAGAGTGAAATAAAGTGTTCTAATTTCAGATTTGTCCAAGATGAAACCAAGTGTTAGAGAAAACAGGGCACGTATTTACACCTTTTAGGAGTGGAACGTATTTTTAAATGTGAAGACTACAGTCGATCATTTTCATATAGGGGTTAGAAGCTGAAATCATTATTGCGATTAATAAGTGCATAATTTTGCAGCCCTACTACTGCCCTATCCAGTGTAATTGAATGTATTGCTTTTTTGGTTCACTGGTTCAGTATGTTCCTGCCTGCACCTGCAATGTGATCATCAGGTGTGTCTCAATCGGATCTCTCTGTCTCTGCCTCCTCTTTCCTCAATTCTGTTTGAGTAACACCAAACAGCTAAATAGCTTGTTTTACGCATCAGGAAGTGACAGACTGACACAGCCATGGAAGTAAAAGTTACACTTTCCACCGCTATGGCTCTCACAGTAGCTGCCTGTTCTGGTTAGTAGAGTGATCCCAAAACTGCTTAATGATAATCAGTCACTTGCACAAATGTGTCCGCTTGAAATTTTTACTCGCACACTCTCAAAAAAAGGTTGCTTATGCAACCGTTTTGGTCTGGAGTCCTTTAGACTATCTCATTACAGTGGCATCTGTTAAGCAGTTGGATAGATTAGGCAGCAAGTGTGCTGTCAGGTCTGGGAGTTGATGTGTTGGAAGTAGGAAAAATGGGCAAGTGTAATGATGTGAGCAATTTTGACAAAGACTAAATTGTGGTGGTTCATGGTATGCGGTAATTTGTAGTTGCAGGGCTACAGACTGACTAAATTGGTTACACTGATATGAATAACCTGTCTATTTAAGTACGCAGGCACATTATTCTAGAAGCACCTATATATATTAAGTTGACAATCAAGCTCCTCTTGCCTAGGTGGATTGTAATAAAGGGCTGAGAATGTGTACAGACTACCGTTGTAACAGTATACCAATACCAGAAAAGTACTGCAACACTGTATCCCTTTCATTAGTGCCAATATGTTAATTGATCGACAGTGTTTTGCTAAAAAACATATCCGATGATTAACATCGATGTGCAATAACTGAGCAGTGTAAGTGTGCAACGCACTGCTTCCACTCTCTGCAGACACGGTGGGCATACCAGCTTCTTTTCTCAGTTTTCATAGGCCAAAGACATGGCTGCAAATCCAAGCATGAACGGTGAGCATTGACAGCTTGTGCATTAGGCAGACACACAAAGCAAAATATGTGATTATTTTGCTTACATAGCTGAGAAAGCCCACAGACTCCCTATGGCACATCTGTTAAGTTAGGCAGACAAGACAACACATCCGATTTAGCAAAGCATTTCGATAACAGACATGCTGACAGGTTAGTGAATGTGATAGATTACATAATGCCTTTGCCTCAAATGTAAGTCAAATGACTGATTTATTTTGTGACAAGCAAACTTGCAAAGAGTAATAACATTTGATTTGGCTTTATCTTTAAAGCTTATTTACTAATGTGGCAAACATTTCCTTATTCAAAAGAAGTGTTCACGTTGGTAATGATAACTTCAGCATGGTTTGCAAGCAGCTAAAAGTCATGCATTTGTAAGAAGCGGATTAACAACACCAGTTGTAAATGATCAGTTCATACGCACTTCAGGTAATAAACGTGACATTGCTAGAAAATCTTAAGATCCCTCAAAAATAATTTTACAATTGTTCTAATAAATATGTATAAGTGTAAAAATGTGATTTGGTCAGTGCTCAACAAGCTGTCAAACAAACTGGTTAAGTCAAAGAAAAGGCTCCCCTGAATTCAGGGTCAACCACAATGTGTTTAGTAGGGGTGGGTGTTGTTAAGATTTCAACGTTACAATTACTTTTACCGATACTTCTGATCAATCCGGTACTTTGACGGTATTCTTACCGGTACTTTTTGATAGTTTTTGTTTTTAAAGAGAAAAAAACAGCACAGAATAAAGATTACCTTATTTTCTCATGCGTACTGTATTTAAAATATGTATAGACACTTATGTATTCAGATCAGAGCACTGTGGACAGTGTCAAAATTTTTTTATTACTCAATAAAACATTATGCATTGTGTTTCATGAAACTGTCCAGCATTATGTAAGAAATTACAGCTCCACCTTGAACAGATATTATGTAATGTCAGTACATTATGCTGATAAAAGCAGCTTTGCGCTACGCTTTTGAGTATAAAATTAATGCAGGACTTTGACAGTATTTTTACTGTGTGATTTTAGTTTTATCGAAGACAACAGTTTAAGTATTTCTACCACTAACATGAGTATTCAGTTGGAGAAACAGTGAAAGTAAAGTAAGACAGTTTGCCTGCAGCCTCCAGATCACTAAATCCTGCTGCTCTGTGCTCTAGAAGTGAAACTAAAATTCTGAATGACATTTCACATAATGCTCGGATCGAATTTATGGACACAGACTATTAAACAACCGGCAGGCAAATACTTACATTTGTTCAGTAGCCTATAGTTAAGGAAAATCTTTGTGTGGGCTGCTAGTAAACATAATATTATGTTAGCGTTATTTCTTCTGTAATGAATTAATCGTAATTAACATGTTAAAGTCCCAGCCTTATTAAATAAATATCCGAGCTCAGAATCTTTAAAGCAGGTGAAAGACAGCCTTTTCATTGTATTAGTTTGTTGGTAGTTTGGCACCACAGCAAATACAAAATTACTACAAGAGAAAATGTGAAATCAAACATTTAAACATTTTGTTTAACTCAAAGGTATTGTCATGTTATAACTATATTATTCTTAAAAATGTGTAAGCATATACAAACAATACTCCTTCACAGTGTGGCAGTGAATACTTTAATTAAAACTACTAATGATGAATTATAAATATGTGGTTAACAGAGCCTCTCCTCCTGCAGTCTCTTCTCATATCAAACGTGTTTTAAGCATTAGTTGTTTTTTCTAGCAGATACGCAGTCAGTGTGCTTCTGGTGTGGAAAGTAATCGCAGACGTGTGAATGACGAAATTTGTATCACGCGCACCCTTACAGATGCGAAAAGCATGAATTGGCCTTTATGCTGCATCTACAGCAAACATAGTTCAGTGCCTTTGCTTGTATCACATTTGTTTGCCAAAGTTATGACTAAGTCTCTGTATGCTTTTGAGTAGGTATTAGATTATCATCAACTTGGCCACCAGTTATCTTGTATCTATTCAATCAAGGATTTTCATGTGTCACTGTTGCATTGCAGTACATGATAGATCTAGTTATTTTTGTACTCCATAGCAATACTAAAGGCATGTAGAATAAAGCTTGATTTACAGTCCTGTGTTGAACCTATGCAGAACAATTGGCCTGCACTGAACATTTATACTTGTGCAGAAATCTACAGTTGTGCTCATAAGTTTACATACCCTGGCAGAATTTATGATTTCTTGGCCATTTTTCAGAGAATATGAATGATAACACAAAAACCTTTCTTTCACTCATGGTTAGTGTTGTGGTGTAGTTTTTTATTATCAAACAACTGTGTTTATTCTTTTTAAATTATAATGACAATAGAAAGTACCCAAATGGCCCTGATCAAAAGTTTACATACCCTGGAGGTTTGGCCTGATAACAGGCACACAAGTTGACACAAACGGGTTTGAATGGCTACTAAAGGTAACCATCCTCACCTGTGATCTATTTGCTTGTAATCAGTGTGTGTATAAAAGGTCAGTGAGTTTCTGGGCTCTTGACAGGCCCTTCATCTTTCATCCAGTGCTGCACTGACGTTTCTGGCTTCTAAATCATGGGGAAAGCAGCAGAATTGTCAAAGGATCTGCAGGAAAAGGTAATTGAACTGTATAAAACAGGAAAGGGATATAAAAAGATATCTAAGGATCTGAAAATGCCTATCAGCAGTGTTCAAACATTAATTAAGAAGTGGAAACTGAGGGGTTCTGTTGAAACCAAACCACGGTCAGGTAGACCAACAAAAATTTCAGCCACAGCTGCCAGAAAAATTGCTCAGGATGCAAAGAAAAACCCACAAATAACTTCAGCTGAAATACAGGAGTCTCTGAAAAAAACTGGTGTGGCTGTTTCAAGATGCCCAATAAGGAGGCACTCGAACAAAAATGGGCTCCATGGTGGAGTCGCCAGAAGAAAGCCGTTACTACGCAAATGCCACAAAGCATCCCGCTTACAATATGCCAAACAGCACAGAGACAAGCCTCAAAACTTCTGGAACAAAATCATTTGGAGTGATGAGACCAAAATTGAACTTTTTGGCCACAACCATAAACGCTACATTTGGAGAGGAGTAAACAAGGCCTATAATGAGAAGTACACAATCCCTACTGTGAAACACGGAGGTGGATCGCTGATGTTTTGGGGATGTGTGAGCTACAGAGGCACAGGAAACAAGATGAATGCAGCATGTTATCAGAAAATACTGGAGGAAAACTTGCACTCATCAGCCCGGAAGCTGTGCATGGGACATACTTGGACGTTCCAACATGACAACGATCCAAAGCACAAGGCCAAGTCTACCTGTCAGTGGCTACAACAGAATAAAGTAAAGGTTCTGGAGTGGCCATCTCAGTCTCCTGACCTCAATATCATTGAGCCACTCTGGGGAGATCTCAAACGTGCAGTTCATGCAAGGTAGCCCAAGACTTTACAGGAGCTGGAGGCTTTTTGCCAAGAAGAATGGGCAGCTTTACCATCTGACAAAATAAAGACCTTCATCTACAACTATCACAAAAGACTTCAAGCTGTCATTGATGTTAAAGGAGGGAATACACAGTATTAAGAACTGGGGTATGTAAGCTTTTGATCAGGATCATTTGAGTAGTTTCTGTTGTCAATATGATTTAAAAAGAGTAAATACAGTTGTTTGATAATAAATGGCTTCACCCAACCACTTACCACACTTTCCACAAAAAGTTTTTGTGTTATCATTCATATTCTCTGAAAATCGACCAAGAAATCATAAATTTTGCCAGGGTATGTAAACTTATGAGCACAACTGTACCTGTGTTGCTCTGCAGTTATACTGCCGAAAGGCTTGGCGGGCTGTCTATGCTACCGTGCTGAGTTTCTTTGTGTACTTCAAACAATGGTGGCTAAAGCGACGCGGATCTTACTGTAGTTGAAGCTAATAAATGTTGACAAACAGTTAATCTTACCTAAATTACTGTGGTGCAGGGAAGAAACAAGACGTTAGTACCGATTGAGTCTATACAGGTATCGATCGAGCTATAGAATACTGGTTATTTTGTTTGCATTATGAGACATATGCTAACCAGATAACATTACAGCCTGTTACATATTTTGTTTCACTGAAGCATTGTCTTTGACATTTCTTGTGGCATCATCAATGTGCCATTTAAACAAACATATGGCATTTTACCAAGTGGACAAAGCGGACCAATCACAGTTGTTACAGTCTGTGTTGCTGCAACATGTAGTTATTTTCCTGGGAAGGACATGTTAGGCTTCGATGTAGAGTAGTAGCAGCAGAGGGTACATAGAGTGCAGAAATATAAACCAAGCTTAAGTAAATGAGAAATGCATTTATTTTCTTCTCTTACAGAGTTCTGCAGATTTGCAAGTATGGAAGAAGACTTCACAATACCTCATGAATCTGCCAAAAACTGCGACATAACAGTAATAGAGGATGAAAAAGAAAAGGTAAAAGACTTTGTGTATAAGCATTTCACAGAAGTAACAGATGGGCCACTCTTCAGTAATGCAGAAGAACCTCTCATTATGGAACATGGGAGCTGCACTAAGAAAGATAAGACTCTCAAAAAAGCCCATTGTAAAATTCAGCAGGGGGCTGTTTTCTCAGGAAAAATTCTGAGTTTTGGATGCTCAGTGTGTAAAGATAATTTCACATTTAGCCCCAATGATCTCCTGAAACATTTTCGAGCAGTTCATAAAGGAACCCTTCCTACATACCCCTGTGACTTGTGTGATTTTGTCACAAATGAATTCCCTGCTCTTCAGCGCCATCGGATTGAGCACAGGAATACTCTGGTTACATGTGAGCTCTGCAACGATGATGTTCAGTACTCTTTGCTTCTGCTTACCAGACACTACATTTTGAGTCACAGCCTTAATGGACAGTTTAACTGTGACTGGTGTGAGTTTACAACTGTGGATGCAGGAACATTTGTGCAGCATATCCATCATCATAATGAGAATCATTGGAAGTGTTCAAAATGTAAACATATTAGCTTGAATGAAGAGGATCACCAAAAGCATTTGAAAGGTCACTTGGGTACATTCCCCTTCACTTGTCAGATCTGTGGATATGGTGCAGCAAGAAGTGAGTACCTTAAAAAACACACCGCAGCTGTTCACAAAGAAGAGGCTGATAGAAGGAATGCATGGAAGCCTACAGCAGACAATGGCACACCAGCAAATTCATCTGCAACTGTAAAACTGTTGCTTAAAAAGAGTCGTGAATCACAGGAGGCTCAGAGGGTGGCAAAGCTGAACTGTCTTTCCGGGAGTTTACCAAACCAAAATGGCAGACTAATCAAACCAGAGATATCTTTAGAGAAAGGCCACAACTTTTTGGATGGGGCTGTTGTGAAAAAGGACGTCAGAAGTTGGAGCAAAGGCTCTCATAACACAGTCATGTTACAGGAATGTGACAATTCTACAAGCTCTGATGGTGGCAGTCACAACAATGCTAATGGACTGACTGTTCTGATGGTTAAGAACAAAATCTCTCTTCCCCCTAACTGTACAACCAAAGTAATGGGATTCAAGATGGTTGATGGGAAAAAACATTTAGTTCTCAAAGTAATTCCAACAGCAAAGCAAGACTTGACTGCTCAGAACCATTCCATAGTTGAAGGTGTGGGCTTCTCAGCACTAAATCCTGTGTTGGATAAAAGTAAAGTCTTTATTAACAACGAGCAGTGCTCTAACAGCAAGGGCTTAACATCACATTGCTCAGCTGTGTCACCAAAAAGTGCGTCTTGCATACAGATGGATCATGATGATATTATGGCAGTAAAAGTAAAGATTGAGGAAGAGGAAACCTCTGTTTGCAACCTTATTGACACTCCACATAGAGATGATATTGGGGACCAAACAAATCCTTTACTAAATGTGTCTTCGACTTGTGCAGATACATTGTATCCAATGACAAATGAGTTGGAACATGATGGCCACCAAAGTAAACCAGATGACACGGCCCACACAGACAGAAATAAGCTGAAAAATAACTTGATCTCTCCAACATACAACCATGATGCATCCAGCCATAGTATTTCTAAAATGAGTAATACTACAACAGTGTGTGCTGGTAAAGTCACAGGTTTATTCTCACCTTTAAAACTTGATCAGGAAAGACTGCTTTCCAAATTAGTTTTGAGAAAAACTGTTGAGAACTGTGGAGCTATGGATGAGTTACCAATGAGCGATGGCAACGAAAAACACACTAGGAAACGCCAAGCGAATTCTGCTTTAAACACTCCGGAAAATGATGACCTATCAGAAAAACCTAATGGGGTCAGAAGTGAGATTGAAAATAAAAGTGGCCAGTACAATGAAAGAAATCTGCTGCCTAAATCACAGCCATCCTCACCCACCTCAATTAGCCACAGAGAAAGTGTCATTGGCTCAGAGAAACACACACAAAAGTCACCAAACCAAGAAGTATTTACCTTTCACAATTATTCCAAGGAAACATTTAGCAGTTCTACTACCACTACCCAAAACTTTGACAATTATTTTAAACACTCAGCAGACAAAGAAAATACATGCGAACCATCACAATTTGGCTTGACATTGGAGGAGTCTCCAGAACATTTCACGGAAAATACAGATGAGGAAATCGAGGTTGATGAGTGCATTGCTAGTGTTGACAATTCTCTGAGTGAGGAAAATCCTGAGTCAGTGCTCCAAGACTTCAATATTATCAAAGTTGAGGAGGACAACATTCCAATATGCATAAAACAAACTGAAACAAAGAGTAGTTCAACTACCTTGGGCAGTTTTGTGGAAGAACATTCAGATGCAATTATTACCCAACAACTTAACAAGGAAAGAACAGTATCTACATGTGCAACCAGTGATTGTTTAAAACAAACAAAAACAACTTTGCGAATTCTTCAGCTGCCAGAGGGTAAGCAGCCAGTACTCCTAAGGGCTACTGAGAATCGATTTGCTATGCCAGTGCAGGTCAAGGCAACTCCAGGCTTTAAAGTTATAACAGACTCTGCAAATCCTCAGATCAATGTATCGTACATGAAGCCAGGGTTAGAAAAATCAAGTAACACCTGTGGTGTTTCTTTTACTCCGAACAGCCAGAAGATAGGTTTACCTGCAGCAAAGCCAGGAACTGCTGAAAAAGGGACAACTTTTTTCTCTGCTGTTCAACCAGGTGTTAACACCACCTCAAATCACTACCTTATCAACAGTCCAGGTTTTACGGGTCCTGTAATCCTTTCAAGTACACCACATAATACACCTCCAGACAAAACAGCAAAGACACATCCAACATGCTATTTGGTACAAAGATCTGTCCCTTTTGTTCAGACCCCAAGTACTCCTGGCCTCAGTCTGGCAAGTACCCAGCTCCCACTGAACTCGCGACCAGTTTTGGCCATGCCTGCAAGCTCTGCAGACAACCCCAGCACATTGCAGACTGGTCGGCAAGCATTCTTGCTCCGATACATTTCCCCACCCAAGTCAGGCCTGCTTCTGAACAACCAAGAAGTAAAGACTGGGACACAGTGCAGTCAAAGCAGTGAAGGCTCTAAAGTTATATTTAAAATTGTAACACCCACCGGTAGTCTTCTTACAAGTGGTGCTCCGACCTCAAGCAATCAACCTTTGTTTCTGGCCACCAGACCTCAGACCCAGTGTTTCCTGGTGTCTTCAAACAAAACTAATGTAACTGCTACCAATGGAGTGAAGAAATTGGTCACCATGCAAAATATTGCAGAGAGAGGTGCCAAGGAGTTGTGTATGTCTCCTTCTCAGATGAATGTAAAGGTACAACCACGTGAAGGAGAGAAACCAATCCTTGCTCCAAGGCCAATTCGGCCTCCAAGCCAAAGGAAAAGGCGCAGGAAAGCCTTATTTGATGAGCTTCCAGCAACAGTGCATAAGGCTAGAAGACTGTCAAATAAAGTACCACTTGAGAAAGAGACTATGTTATGGAAGCCTGTAGCCAAAGAAGTGGAAAGGACACTGAGACTTGCCCCACTAAATTCTGTACAGCAGATCAAATGCCCTCGTCGATACCAGCCTGTAGTGGTGCTCAACCATCCAGATGCTGACATTCCTGAAGTGGCCAATATTATGAAGGTAGTCAACAGGTACAAAGGTGCGGTCACTAAGGTCTCTTTGTCTCAAAAAACGATCCAAGCACTCTCTGAGCTTGGTACTCTAGGGAAGAATTCCTTGACCAAAGGTGCATCCTCTCATAGTGACTCTCCAAGTCCTCGGCCAGTTCAGAGTTCTGTCAGAGAGCGATTTCTCCTAAAACTGAAACTGAAGAAAAAAAGCAAAAAAAAGTATGAGGTAGTGAAAACTTTATCAGGTTGTAGACAAGAGTCAGTGGTGTT
Source organism: Amphiprion ocellaris (assembly GCF_022539595.1). Taxonomy (NCBI): domain Eukaryota; kingdom Metazoa; phylum Chordata; class Actinopteri; family Pomacentridae; genus Amphiprion; species Amphiprion ocellaris. The sequence goes on along the minus strand of NC_072783.1, from coordinate 16,912,958 downwards.
TGACTGCTGGTTTTGTGGTCGGCTGTTCCACAACCAAGAAGACTGGATTGGCCATGGCCAGAGGCATCTCATGGAGGCAACTAGAGACTGGAATAAACTCTTCTAAAGGTTTTCCACCACTTCCAAATGGGTTTATATTTTGTCCTTTTGAGGTGGAATGGTTGAAGTTGTATATTTTTAATGACCTTCCACTTAATGTTTGTTTAATTTCTGTCCATGTAAATACCTGAGTCATAGTTTATCTTTTAAGAGGTTCATATTCTGGTAACTTCTGTACTGCATGCATGATTCACCATGCCCATGTCAAATTCAACTGTGAAAATGGTACACTGTAATTAGAAGTTGTGGTAAGAGCACTGGCTGAATGAAAGGGGATAGTATCAGCAAAGGCTGTAAGCAGAGTTGGATTAAATTACTCAGGTAAATTCATATTAATCTGGTTTGTCATTTTAGTTCATAACTTTGAAAGCAGCCTAGGTATAGACTAAGGAGCTTTTGTATATTTTGTTATCCTGCACACAAGGATAAGAAGCTGTATTTGTATAGCTAACTCTAAAGCTTATAGACAAATTCAGTCGTTTTTCACTTGATGAAAAAATGCTCTGGTCCAAATGATTCCTTTTTGTATGATTAAAATGAAGAGGGTATAATTTTACACTATTCTGCTGTGTGGATTAGTTTACAGTTTCTTTGTCAAAATTGTGTTAACCTGTAGCATGCATAGTTAGAGCTGTGACTGTTCACAGCGGTCTCTTTCGTCTACCAGGTGTTGCAAATAAAGAAATGGTTTTCTGAAGTCCTGTTACAGAAAACAGAAATCATGTGTTCGTCATACCAGGATGCTTCATGGTTTTCTGTCAATACTTGAGAAATATAAATAACCCGGTGCACACCCTATGCAGTTCCCATGCAAATTAATTTTTATTGTCAGCAGCCCAGGCTGTTTGCTTGTGCTCACTTCGGGGATCTTGTGAATCCATGTTTGATTTCTGAATTTAATGATAAATCCTGAAGGTCCCATGATTTTAATTCAAACTGTAGTTTTTTGGGGGGATTTTTTGTAAGTTTATGAAAGAAGCTGTTGGTAAAGTATGTTTCATACTTGAAAATCTGAACAACAGCCTAAGAATGTCATTGTCTAGGGTTGTCACATAGCTTGAGTTTGACATCTACTTCCAAAACTTCTAGATGCAGGAGTTGACAAAATGGTTTGATAATTTGTCATTTGATTGGTAACAGTTATGGGCAATTGCAAATGTCCGCACTGTGGGACTAATAAAGTGTTATCTTTTGTCTTATACCCTGTACGCCAATAAGTGAGATCGACAGTGGTTAAATCATTGTTTCCACAGAAAATGTAAATTAAAATACATCAAAAAATATATGAAATAAAAACATTTTAAATTAAATCTATAATGTTATTTAGGAACAATGAAAGATCAAAGGGTAGTTGGCAAAGGCCTTTTTGCATTATCTGACCAGCAGACCAAATCTTTTCAACTTTTGGTTCACATATTGTTGTAAATTCTAAAATAGGAGGACGTGAAACTAACAAATAACTGCACAAAATTCTAATTGCCTTCACATTTAAATTTTTTTGATGTGAAAGCTCACCACGTTTGTTGTGCATGTATTTCAAATTAAGAGCCATATGGAAAAGAAAGGAATTATTCCATCTGAATTACTTACAGGCTTTTAATGTGAAAAGCTGTACATGAAGCCAACTTTTATTTGACAGTAACTTAATATGCTTTTTTTAAAAAAGCAAAATGGAAGCAATTTTAAAAGCTAAGTGAATGACAACAGTATTGCTGTCCAAGAAGACAAACTCAATAGTAGTGAGTATGAACTGACTGCCAGCAGCCCAGTTTCTTACAAATTATGTTTATGGATGGATGGATTATGTGGATGTGTATTGTACCACCTGCAGGACTGTAACTCTAGAGGTCATGTTTACTTTCAGACTTTATCTGTGGTCTAGGCAACAAAAGCACTTTGGTTAAGGTTAAGGAAAAACTGGTTTTGGTTAAATGATAACATGCTGTATCTCAAGTCGTTATTTTCTGTATCTGAGCAGATCTTTCTCTAACCTTAACTGAGAGCTGCCAGTGCCCTACAAGACCCATGATTAAACCATCCAAGTTTAGTAATGCTGTAATCACTCCAAGAGGAAAGCAAACTTAAAAATATTTTAGTCGAAAACAAATGAAATATGTTATCAGATATTTTATCGAGTCTTTTAAATTTCCGTAAAATTATGTTCAAAACTTATTTACTGTTTCAAATTATTTATGTATGAACGTATCTTCTAGGAGAGAGAGTTGAAACATTGAAGAACTATTTGAATTTGTATCAACAGCCATTTATAGAAAGAATTCTTATTAACAAAGAGTGAAATATGCTTATAGATCAGGTAAACTCACCACATCAGATGGTTGACTCGTCCAAATCTGGTCAGTTAATGCAACTAGGCAGCCAATGTTGTTGAGCCCTGTGAAACTCGGCCGCCCACTACAAAATGGCTCAGTTTGAGCCACTTGGACCACTACCACAGCTCCCTGGGGAAAAAAGAATGTTTTTGGCCCTTGTGTCTGTGTTACTGCTGCTATTGCTGGTTAAAATATGGACAAATGTCATTTTATGATGGGAAGGGTTGGCTGGATCACCCTCAAATCATATAACATTTTAATAGAAGTATTAAATGTGACAGCAGAAAAAAATACATTGTACATGATATATAAAATTGTGAAACTGAAATTTTTTGACCAAGGTTGGCTATAGAACAAAACAGAGTGGTGAACCCAGAGACCCAAGATAAGAACAGAAAAGGCATTTTCATACCTTTAAACTTTTCATGGTTCAATAAAAACATTCTTGTTACTGTCGAATACTGCGAGAGCTGACCCAATAGCTACTGTTACCTTTTGTTTTCCGTGCTCTGTAGACATTTAGTTGTAGGAGCATCTGTGTTTGGACTCTGCATTAACTTTCACCTTTTTATTGTATTAATGCTGAACTGTAAATCTGCTCATTGTCATCAAGTCCAGTATGCTGTACATACATTTATTTTAATGTTACATTTTTCATACTTTTTTATTTTAATAATAGCAACAGGACATGGACTTTGTGTTTTCGTAATAGGTTTTATTGATTGTATTACATGATGACCGAACCTTGGAAATTAAAATTTAATTCCGTTCAATATGCAAAGGAGACGGAACAATGCAAGCCATGCTAATATTTCATGGGTTCACTTTTCACCATCATTGACTACATTGTTTATTTGTTTGTATTCAGTCATCAACAGGGCTATTTATTGTCAGTTTGAGTTAATTATCTAAAGTTGTTTCCCCATAGAACTCCTTTATCTAGCACCAGTCTGTTTTGATCTAACAGGACAGATAAACAGAGTGTTCAGTCCATATATAGTGCAATAACTCAATGATAACTTTCTTTTTACTCATTTGTCAGCCCACCTCATCTTTGATTCTGTAAGTCACCCCCTCATACAGACTGCTTGGACTGTTCACAACCGAATGGATGCACGCACCAAATTAACTCCAGACCTTCTTTTACAGTTTTTCTGGCTGGTCCACATGGTTTCATTTTCTGCTTCTTCTTTGCTTCTCTCAGGCCAAAGAACTATTTAGTTTTATCATGAAAATTCAAAAAAAAAAAAAAAAAAAAAAAAAAAAAAAGTGTTCTAGTGATTTCTAACAGTACAAGTGAGGTCAGCACTGGGATAACTACATAACACTCCTTTTAAGGAATCCACTACTTGGATCGGTTATTTATGTCAGTTATACAAGCCCTAAATTAAAAGTGAACAGAAGTCCATTACATAAAGATGGTATATACAGCTCAGCCCTTTAGCTGTTAGGAGGGTAATGCTCTGCTACAGCATATATTGTGCTGCAGGGTTCATTTGTGAAATGCTGAACTGATGATGTACAGTGGAGTGCTCCTGTCCAGCAGGCTGAATCTTCCCTCATGCTAAGTGCCTCAAATGTCCTTTGGCTTTTTGACTGTGTATTGTATTATTTTGTTCAACTTACTGATTCACTCTTCTCTAATAAATGTACAAACCGTCTGGAAACAGTTTGCTTTGTGTATTTTTTTCTATTCTGCTCAGATGATAAATAAAGTCTTCTGTTTTAACCCTGTGCACACATTGTTTTAATTCTGGTTTAGGGTTATGTTCAAGCAATTTGTCAATTGTGGCTCATAGGTCATGCTACCTAGCTAAGTTGGAAGTGAGTCACATGAATGAGATTGATGCCATGCAGGTTAAAATGACATAATTGTCTGTTAACATGGGCTCTCACAGTAGGTCTTAAATTCAGGTGTATATAATGAATATCCTAGTCTGTAAATCCTGCACCTTCATAAACGGTACAAATACAGCTGATGAGAGTTATGTTGCGTTTTCTTGTAAAGAACAGCACAAGCATGACCAAGCTGACGATAAAGTTTTGCATTAGTGGTAAATCATGTAGTAGCATTTTTTCCCTCCATCTCTGTGCTAAGAAATGGCCTCTTAGTTTTGACCTACTTAAGCTGCTGTATTTTTTTTCTGGTAACACATAAATACTTCAGGTTGTCATGAGTAACTTCCATAATCATGAAACTGAGTAATATATCCAAATCCATGAAAATATGTTACACTCAAATTAAAATTTCTACATTGAGTCCGGGCTACAGCTATTGATTTATCAAAAAGTGCTCAGATAGTCATGATTCGAAAGAAATGCAATGTTTTACAATTAGGAATATTCAAAACAGAATCACTGTGATGTGACTGTTAAGAGAAAATACGTACTAATACAGGCAAAACAAAATGGCATTAAATAAACCAGACCACCAAAAAACAGCAATCCCACAAGTTAACCTAACTCAATCTTGTCTTGCTAACTCAAGCAGCTTGACTCAAACCTTACAAGGTGAAAAGACTCTACTCACAGCCAGCATCAGTTGATGAAGAATCAATACGAAAGTCTTTTTTAATTCATTGGACCTTCCAAAAATAGGGAAAATACAGAATGCAACTCTAAATTCATATATCACTGAAAAAGACCTGTATGTAGCTATTAAAAACTAAAATCAAGCAAGACCCAGGAAGCAATGGCTTCCCAGCTGAATAACGCAAAACTTTAAAAAGAAAACTATACCCTTTATTACTGGCAACATTCAAAGAAACTTTTTTTTAAAAAAGGCAAAATACCTCCCTCATGGAAAGAAGCTATAATTACAGTCATACACAACGAAGGAAAGGACAAAGAATGTTGTGAAAGCTACAGACCCATATCAATTCTGAATACTGATTACAAGATTTGTACATCAATTTTGTGAAAGAGGTTGGAGACCTTTATGCCAGAACTAATATAAGAGGACAGCAAACATAAGATAATACAAGAAGAACAACATAATTAGCAAAGCACAAAGAAGTAAATGTGATGATACTTAGTTTGGATGTGGAAAAAGCCTTTGATAGTGTCAGGTGGATATTTTTATATCTCTGCTTAGAAGAATTTAGTTTTGATACAGATTCAATAAACTGCATTAAAACGCTTTACCATAATCTAAGGGTGAGAATAAACATAAATGCTAATCTTACTAACTGGTTTGGACTGGGAAGATTTACCACACAAGGATGCTGCCTTTCGTCAACCCTCTTCACAATGTTTTTTGAACCATTGACTCAGGCAATTTGACAAAATGAAAATGTCGGAGTGACGGTCAAAGGCTTCAAACACAAAATAGGGCTGTTTGCAGATGATGTCTTGATCAGTTCAGTCCTCGTCGGTATATATAACTTGTCATATCTTTTCATTTGCAAGTTGTATTTTTCAGTCCCTTTAGGTAGTTGTCACCCACCTAGCTGTCATCACATACACCAAAGCTTATTTGATTCAAACCAGGTTTGTAGTGTATATATAAAAAGAATCATTTGGGGTCCATGCGGACCCCAGCCAGATTCCAGCCAGACCGTGCATCCATCCATTATCTAATCCTAATTAGGGTCATGGGGGGCTGGAGTCTATCCCAGCTGACTCGGAGCAAAGGCGGGGGACACCCTGGTCACCGGTCTATCACAGGTCTACATATACAGACAAACAATCACACTCACATTCACACCTACGGACAATTTAGAATCATCAAATAACCTCATCATATTTTTGGACTGTGGGAAGAAGCCAGAGAACCTGGAGAAAACCCAATTTATGTATGTTTGTGTTATGTTCCTCTTGTGATGACTGCTTCAGTTGCATTGTGTTTCTTTTCAGTTCAGCAGTTCTTAGACTAATATTGTAAGCAATACATGTCAGTAATCATTAATAGTGACCATCTGAACTATGGCAATCAAAGTTTATTTCTATAGCCCTTTACAACAGCCCAAAGGGTGACTAAAGTGCTTCACAGCGGAAAAACAAGAGAATTACTTAAAAACAATACAGTAACTTAAAAGAGGACACACAATCACACTCGCACTCACAACTAGACCCCAGTGGCAAAGAGGGCAGTTTTAATCAAAAGGATCATATATATGCTATTCTACTATGAATGATTGATGTCCCCTTACTTTGTACCATCAGAGGTATAGTGGGACATGTTAATTCCATTTCCTGCACGATTCTGCACCAAACATTATGTATGAAAATAGTGAAAATGTTGTTACTCTCATTTCATTTACTCTTGAATAAAAACACCATAAGTCACCCAAGTTTCATTGTTTCTTTCATATTTGTATCTACAGACGACACACATTTTAAGAAAATATATATTAAGAGGATATGGACAGGTACAGAAATGTGAAACAGATGAAATACTACTGGAGTCCAGCTGGACCCCAGGTGTACAGATGAATAGGTTTTGCGACATGAACTGATGAGGGTTAAACAACCAGATAAATGTCTTCCTATACTTATAAAACATCCTAGAATCCTATAACTATTACTCAGGATATAAACTTAATGTTTACAGTGATCAGGAAAAACAAATTATAGGGGGATGTGAAAATTTTGAGTTGGGTGGCTTTTGATCACAAATTTAAACCAGAGACCCTTGATGGTAAATCTGAACAATGTGGTGAACAAAGGCATAAATACAATAATGGACACAGGACAAATTAAGCCCTTTCAAAAATTGAAGAGAGAGTACGGCCTGGAAAATCGAGATCTGTTTTGGTTTTTTTTATCCGTAGTAAAACCAGGTCTCCTTCATGAGCCAGATAAACTGATTGAGACATTGTGCAAGGCATATAAGAACAGAATGAGTAGAGTGATATCAGTACTGTATCATGGCTTAGTGAGGAACAGAGGAATCTCCACCTTGTATACCAGAGATATATGGGAGAAAGAAAGCAAAATACAGTTAACAAAAGAAAACTGGTTTAATATATGTAAAATCCAGCAAACAACCACCTGCTCCAAAATATGGAAGGAATTCTGTTGGAAAAACAATATGTTTTTTTTTTTATTATCCCAAAGATATGAAGTGAATCTACATCTTTAAGACAGACATGCTGGAGATTGTGTGGAGAATAGAATGCGGATCATTGCGCATTTTTTGGGATGTAAAAAGATAAATGAATACTGGAATGAAGTCTGGGTGGAGCTGAAGACAATACTGGGATATGAAATGCCAAACACATGGGCGGTCTTGTATCTAAACAACCTGTCAAAAGACATTGTTCAAAGTAAGGATTGTTATTTGATCAAAATACTGTTAGCAGCAACAAAGAAGGCTATCACCAGGAAGTGGCACAAAGAGGATCCTCCTACTCTAAGCCAATGGAAAGACATTGTTGAGGAGATATTTGAGATGGAGGGACTCACACATATATTGAGAATTCAACTATGAGAATTTGTAGTAAAATGGACCAAATTAACTGAATACAAGACTCAACAAAGAGACACCATCAAACAGCTGACTGACATTAAATAAGTCTTGCATTGTAAAGCCCTATAAAATTGTAATCTCAATTGTTGGAACCTCACTGACATGTTCATTGTATGTATGTTTGTTCTATGATAACAAATTGAAAAATAATAACATTTGAGTTTAAAAAAAAAAATAATAAAAAACTTACAAGTTGCAGCTCAACACTGGGAAGAAAGAGCTAATATAGCAGCAGAGTTTGCTTTGGAACCCAGAACCCATCTCATTAATTTTCATACTTAAAACCCGTTGATGGGGTGTCAGTATTCATGTTACAGTTTTTTTCAGTCGCTTTGGTACATTTCTCTGATCAGAATTGAAATTCTCAAAACTACCTGTTCAACCTTCTCATCATTATGTCACTTGTGCACATCAAAAAAGCACAAACTCATTTCTTTGAGCAAGTTGCAAATGCTTTGGTACATCCATGCAAATGATTTTGTACAATTCTCTGCTGTTTCCTACATTATTATGTCATGTTGATCAAAATGTATTATAATGGGTCTCTGTTGAATAGTCTCACTCCCACAACATTTAGGCATTAGTTCATCACATAAATCTTTACATGCAAAATGGTTGAACAAGTTGTCATAATATGTCGAGGATATTTCTATACATTTCCATTAGACTTTATTTTTTCTAAATCTGTCCTGAATTGGTAAATTGCTCCCAGGTGAATCTTCAATTTCTGTACGAAGGGAAATGTGTGAAGGGTTAGGGTTTTCTGAAATCACTCAAAGACACAAGAGAAGATATTCATGATGTGGATGAGAATTTGTGGCTCAACAGACAGGAACATCAGGAGGTATAGGAAGACTGCATTGGAATTCCTACAGCACTGCATGTACAGTTTTCCTTAAGGAGATTGTCCTATGTTCACATTTCTACTTTTGTTTTTCTTTTTTTCTTTATGCTACATGTGATGTTTTCTGTATCACAATGACATGGTCTGTCAACAAATTACAGTACAAACAGCAGAAGCGTAAATATAAATTTTGTCCAGTCTCTTGCAATTAATCTCCCACATACACTAAGGTGGAACATACAATTTACAGTAATTGTCATCAAAACTTTATTTACATCATTTTATTTTTATTTTTATTTATTTATTTATAGTTTACATCAGAGCATCCCTCCAGAGTACACTGTTAAAATGACAACATGACCAAGCAGTTTGACTGTCTTCTCCACACACAATGACACAAGAACTTGTCATTCTGATGGCACTGACATGTTCATTGACACAGATATTTACTTTTGAGAGATGAACTAAGGATTTTGAGCAAGAGACTGGCTTTTGCAGGTAATCCATTTGTACGAATTGTTTTGAGAAATGCACTTACTGTTTTGCAAATGTCGAGGATGATTCAAGAAATGTACCAAAGCGACTGAGAAAAACTGTAACAGCAAGTGTAAAATAGGCCTTTCTCTGACTGAGGACTGTGATGCTCAAAAGATCCACAAGAGGGCACCACAAGACAAAACGTTACAAAAGATTCCACAAGGATTTCTTCCAGCAGAATGATGACTTCATATTTTACTTAAATTAGAAACCAAAAGTATTTAAATTTTGCCGTCCTGTAGATGATGTGCTTCTAAAATAAGACTCTGCAAGAGGAACATACAATTATTTCTGTAAGGTAACCATCCATCAACTATACACCGCTTAATCCTCATTAGGGTTGCGGGGGTCAGGAGTCTATCCCAGCTGACTTTGGGTGAAGGCAATGGACAGCCTGGACAGGCCATCAGTCTATCACAGGGCTACGCATAGAGACAAACAATCACATTCACATTCACACCTATGGACAACTTAGAATCACCAATTAACCTGAGCATGTCTTTGGACTGTGGCAGGAAGCCAGAGTACCCAGTGAAAACCAACACATGCTCAGGGAGAACATGCAAAAACTCCATGCAGAAAGATCCCGGGAAGGCCGGGACGTGAATCTTCTAGTTGCAAGGCGAAAGAGCTAACCACCAAGCTACTGTGAAGCCCTGTCAATAATATGTACTTTTTCATATTGTATTTATGCTAAATCAGCAGAGATGAAGTTAAAGGTGATAAATGGAACCTGTGAATACTAAGAACAGAGAAAATAAACTGCTGAAATAGTTGGTCTGTCCTTCTGCAAGTGAAAGTTAAACAGGAAGTGGTTCACTGAGGATGTCGTCCATTCAGTCTCCTTCTTCACAACCAGATGAGGTTTTTCTTCTGTTGGCTTCACTCAGAAGATCCTCATAGTGAAAATGAGACATCTGAGATGAAGACAGACGTCACAGTATCAGCATCAACACCAGAGGTTCATTTTAAAGTGACCCTGGAAAGATTTCCTATTTCATATAGTTTTCCAAGCACTGGAAGAAATGAAGGCCTATAGTTACTTCACATTTAGGGGGCAGGATTTTATTTGTTAGCTTATCTGTGCTGCATTCTACATGTAATAACTGTAGTATTAATCATTACTTTGATCATATTCTGGGAGTTTATTTTTCCAATCTACACTGCAGTAAGAAGTACTACAACATGTGTATCAGTCATGAAACAACGTTAACGATTAGAGAGTAGATTTACCATTTTATTCAGTTTAACTTCAGATATTCAGGACTACTGACAACACAGAACCTTATCATTACTGTTTAATCACATTTAGGTTTTCTAAACATTACATTAACGTGATTCAGCGTCTCCACTCACAGTTATATTAACTAAACGTACCACCACATTACAGTAACAAAACACACTCCATCATTATTATACAGTCTATGGTTCAAATGTCTAAAAAGCTTCTTTAAAGATCTTCAAAAATCACCAGGAGAAGTCAGCATTCAAAGGTGACAGAAAACCCAGGAGCAATTCCTAGCAGTGATAACACCACAAGAATTACTGAAGATACTGAGCTGTGCATTGTCTTTCATGCTGTTAGAGTCAGTCATTTTTTTCCACGCTAAGGGTGTATTTTTAGAGAGACAGTTTCGACACCATGACACTTTTCTAAGTCTGTTGGTCAGATCTTGACATCAGGTTATCATATTTCACCCCTAGATCACACCCTACAGAGTACATTAAGTTATCATTAAGTCATGGTTTGCAGAGAACATGCGCAGACATGTTCAGACTTTGCCTCAAATCAAATTAAATCAAATCAAGCTTTATTATCATTTAGCTTTACATGCAACAGTAGTGCAGGGAAGATGAGAGAGAGTTTCTCCGGGATCCAATTTAAAGTAATTAAGTTAAGAACAGCCACACTTATTCAATCACACACCCACCCTCCCACCCACATACATACACAAATCCCTAAGATGTCGCTTTACAAAATTGACAGTTGAATTGTTATCAAGTGCACAGCGGTGAAAGTGACCTTGTGGAAGGAAAAATAATTTAAATACTGAAAGACAGTCTGGATCACATTAGGACCAATGTGATTGTAAAATGTCATGCACCTCATGTAGTTTTACACAACTGTTGTCTTTCTGCCTATCAAAGTCCCTTGAAATCACTTGAAATCATGGTGCCTCGAACTGTGTAAATACTGTATTTTGACCTTTAATACATTTTGTAAAATTAAGAAGTGTTTTTTATAGTATTGAGCAGCAAGTTTTTCAGATTGGCAGGAAAGTACTGTAAAAGTACTGTAAAATATAGCTTTTAGAATCATGTGACATTGAAGTGATATTACACAGGCGTTTACTTCCTTCTGTTGTATGCTGTGTGATCTGTTCTGCTGATATACTTCTCTCTTTATTTATCACAAGTCACATCAACATCACAGTACTGAACAATGTTGTCACATATTACTGATTTTCATCAAATTATGCAGCCCTAATCTGAAGCTGTGCTCATTTTGACACAGTAATCAGGTCCAGATTATGCTGTATGTTAAATCCCTGCAAGTTCTGGTTTAGCTGGATCTGTTCTAAACTAGTCACAGGCCTGGAGGTCAAGCAACATTTTTTTCTTCATTCTTTTGACTTTGTGCACACTTCAGTTTCTACCCGTCATACAACAAAATGTTACACTCCTGACAGAGCACAGAGAATAAAAACATGTTCATTAAATCATTCATTTTTTTTTAATAAAGTGGTCAATATCAAAGAATGCTGTCAGACAAATTCAATAATTTATCAAGCTTGTACAAATAAATGATGAGGAATGTATGCATGTATGTATAAATAGGAGCTGGTCTCGTATGTACAGAAGATATAGAAATATGTCCAGGGGGAGAAGCGGTGCAGCAGAAAGATGGGACATTTGTTCAGCTGATTTGCAAAAGATATGTATGAATATATGCTGATAAAACCGAATTAAAGCTGTAGGAATCTTTAACTATGGTGGATATAGCAGGTCATGTAGGCAGGTGCAGGCTATGGGCAGTGCAGCAGGAAGACATCCAGGTCTGCAGGCTTCTGTAGGGCTTGGAAATAGGTCATGTTCACATCAGGGACGTCTGCATAATTTTTCTGACTTCTCTGCTGCTGAAGTGGTTGAGGCCAGTGGCCTGTGGCTGTGGAGGAGAGGACTGTGTGGGGGATGGGATGGATAGAGGAGACCTCTCTATAAAGCGTTATCATTTTCAGAGATGCTGAGATACAAATAAAGAAGCTAACTGAAGGCTTTTGATCTTAAATGATTATCAGTCTTATCGATGCAACTAAACCGATAACAGGCCAGAAATAATCTAAATAAATCTAAATCTAGAAATGTTAAATTTCTTCGAATAAATATTTATTCACAGATGGATGAATATGCCTGATTGAGATAATACCAACACAACTGTAGCTGTTCTACAGACTAACTTCACTTGTAATGGTTTAGGTTCGCACAGCCTGTATGTTAGTATTGTACATAGACTGTATCATAAAGTTTAGCGTTTATTTTCACTTTTGGAGGCTAATGTTGTTCGCAGCAGCAGCTGCTGTAAACAGCAGAAACCGGTAAATGTGGGCAGGACTCTCAGTTAGTGATGGTCCTCTGATACCCGAGGCTTCGACACATGCGCTGTAGCTCATGAAGCAAACGTATGGAGCCACTGTGCCGAGGCGTGGTTTGGTCACGTGACTCGTGACGTTTGAATCACTTCAGTGACGTTTGAAGCACTCAACTGCTTCGAATCACCTGGTTGGTTCGGTTTGTTATGTGAATCACTCAGCAGGATCGAGTGTTCCGGGATAGGAGATCCCTATTTAGTGTTGTTCATTTGAATTGTTTTTCACAGAATAGATTGTTTTTTTTGCTGTTGTTTTCGCTTTGAGAGTTAGTAGTATGTCAGATTTCGTATTTCGTAGAGAATAGATAGATAGATAGATAGATAGATTTTATATATATATATTCCCAACTCACCACCCCCATGCTACAACACCTGGCACAGAACCTTGTCAGGTGCTTAGCTGACAGACTACAAACCAAAGAAAAGAACAGTTCACTGACTGTTGCTACACTTGTGGCTCTGCAGTTCAAAACTTTTGGATTCACCAATCAGAGTGGCAGCCAGTGTGAAAGAACATTTAATAACAGAATGCACAACAATTAACATAAAGAATACCAAGCAGCAGTCATCTACGTCACAAGCACCACCGCAGCCTCGTCCTCCACCACCAGCAGCACCTTCCACAGTTATTCTTTTTCTCTTCTGAATAGGGAATGACTGACATTTCTGGTGATGATGATGATGATCTTCAATATTTTTCAGTTCAACTGTGGAGCCTATTAGACGAAGACGCAAGTAGAGCCTGGTAAATGCAAAGCGCCACAGCGAATGCAATTGTAGAAAGAACGGCAGACCCACTGGCTTACTGGGCAACCCACAAAACTGTTTACCCAAACTTGTACAATGGAGCCAAACATTTCCTGTGTACCTCAGCCTCATCTGTGCCGTGTGAACAGGTTTTTTTTTTTCTAAGGCTGGGGAGATAGTGAGTAAAAGAAGGAACTGCTTGAGTCCCAAACAATGTTCCCTGTAATTTTTCATGAGTCTGAGCAAACACACAAACTCCCTGAGCGTTCCTTGGACCACTGTGAGCAACATCAGACGTGTGCACTGTGGTCACACCAGCATCACATCCATTCAAGTTACATGGTTCATTAAAAGAATCACATTACAGCATTTACATTTCTGTTAAAACACTTTGTCAACAGGAGCCAGTTGAAGGCTGCAGTGATTTTAGTGACACTACAATGTATAAGAGTGAAGTTATTGAATATTTGTCTCTCTTTACTGTTGCAGTGGTTTTGCAAATTGCAGACGGACCCTGTTCACTCCATAGACACCAATGTTATTCCAGTAGCTTGAAAGACAGCTACTTTTGATAAAACTGGGCTTGTAGCACATTGTCTGCCTTGCAACAATGGGAAAGAGGCACCATTTATGTTTTGACAACCTATATCTAATGAGTTATTGATGCTGGAAGTCCGAATCTGTGAATATCTTTCCAACTTTACTGAACTTGGGGCCACTACCACCTAAGGAGTGATATATTTAATTCTGAAAAAAGCATTTAGCCATACTTAAAGCTTTAAGTGCTTTATTAACACGGAACTAAAAATTTTGTATTGTTTTATTATCACAGGTTCTGTCTGAAAAGAGGTGGCATCATTTTAAACAGTGAAATCAAACTAACAAAATGTAATGACCAACCAGTGAGCAATACTGGATTCTGCAAAAACATAAACAACTTTAAAAAAAAAAAAAAATTCTAAATCTTATCTTAACACAGTTAATGTATTAACTTATTTTTGTGTGTATGCATGTATTTATTGATTTATTTAGTACTGTTAACATATCAGAGTTCTGAGTGAATTTTTCTTAAGATAGGCAAAGGCCATTTATTGATTACATATAGGCTGTTAAATGTTTATTAAAAACTGAAAAGCATTAAAAAAAAAAACAACTTAGGCATTTATTGAGTCACTAAAATACTGTAGAGTACAGACCACATCAGCATGATTATAAGCATCCTCTGGTAAATTAACAACCAGATACTGATGTCTCTCACCATATGGACTTCAGGAGATGACTGGGGGATGATAAACTGTGACCTACTGGTTGGGTTCTCTCTGTTCTCATGTTTCTTACATGTTTGTCCCCTGACAGCTGGGTCCTAATGTTTTTTGAGCAACACACCATACTATGACGTTTTTACAATGATGGTTCTACTATGGAACCAGTTTGACATGTTCAGGTGTTCTTTGTGTGAAAACTCAGAGATTTCAGGTATCAGAAGGTGGTTTTCAACTTTCTTTGTTAACTTTCTGCTTCAACTTTAAACTAAATTTCCTTCACTCAGCCAGCCCTCTGGACTTCCAGTGAGCTGTGTTCCTATTGGCTGTCCAGGTGGCTGCTAGGTGTTATTAGGAACACCTGAGCAGCTCAGTGTCTTCCTGCTTTATTTAGTTGCAGACAAACATTTCCTCTGGTTCTCTTCACCACAGAACTGGGTTTGGCTCCATTGCTTTAGTTTGTTCTTTAGGCGTTGGCTTGCAGCTTCCAGCAGTAAAATAGACTTTAATGTGTTTCTTGGTGTATTTTAGGGCTTTGTACTGGATAGTTGTCTTGGTAAATGTGGTTCTTTAGCCACAGTTAGCACATGGTGCTAATGTGTGCAGTGATTAGTGGATTTGGTACAGCTGAGTTGTGTCTTTATCTTGGCTGTAGTGAGTCTTTAGAGGTTTTTGGTCAGACACATTCTGTATTCTTGTTTGTGAACCAACGTTGGTTGTCCAGTAGGTAAGAGTTCCTGTCCTGATTCTCTGTTCTCAGAGGTTCTCTGGTAGGCTGCAGGAGACTTTAGCATTTGGGTTGTGCTAGTTTGGTTTTTGTACGGTTTCATTTGGACGACTATCTTGAGGCCCCTCCATGTGGTTTAGTGAGGTTTTCTGGAACAGTTCTACAAAGCAACCTGCAGCAGAAGAGACTTTGAGAGTTTTTTGGAAGTTCTGGAGACCAGACTTTAGAGCAGCAGAAACATTTTTCAGCAGTTTGAGCAGGAGAAGGTGATCTTCAGAGTAGAAATGAGACGGAAACCTTCTTGACCCGTGTGGTGAGGTCCTGTACCAAGAGTTTGAGCAGGTTGTGAAGAGTCTGTAGTTCTTTGGTCTGAAAGCACAAGAAGAGTCGACTCAAAGGAGAAAACAGGAGATATTGTTGGTTCTTCTGTCGCTCTGCAGTTTCCTTAGACTGAATATCAAGTTTATATTTTAAATGATTTCCCATGTGAGCCCAAGAAGACTTCAATAAACTCCCTCCATCCCCTGGACACAACACATTTTATTACCATGTTAAATGTTTTGTTTTTTTTTTTTTAAATTAATGTTTTTGAGTTTTAATCATAGTTTTTTTTCTCTTTGCTTGTTTAGTTTTGTCATCTGTGTAAAAGGTGCTAAACAAATAAAGTTGAATTGATAAACTGAATAACTGACTAACTCATGATTGTGACAACAGAAGTATTTTCATTGTGATTTAAGGGTTTATTTCATTTTTAAGGTTGGGGTTAAAATCTTGACAGCAAAGATGATTAAAGAAATAAACTACATAACAAAAAGCAATTAAATCAAACAAAAAAAATTAATACAATAAAACTTTTAGAGTTTTATTGTTAAAAATATTGAAGAAATTTAAGATGTAATTTTCTAATTAAACATTTAATTTTTTAATTAAATGTTTTGTCTTTTTAAAGGTTTAATAATCTAATTAAATGTTTTGCATTTTTTTAAATGTTTAATATTCTTGTTTAATTTTATTTTTTAAATGTTTAATTCTGGAAAATATTTTATCTGTAATTTTTAATATTTGTATTTTAAAAATTTTGTTTAATTTCATAATGACATGTATTGTATCTTGTTGAATTATCTAATTCAATATTTTGTCTGTTTAATAGAGTTAAACATTAAATACAATTAAATTATATGTACATATACCACCTTTTAATGTTTAGTTTTCTTTTTAAATGCTTCATTGTATTTTCTGTTTAATTCCTATTTGAAGTTTTATTGTCTTTATGATGTAATTTTCTAATTAAACATTTAATTTTTTAATTAAATGTTTTGTCTTTTTAAGGGTTTAATAATCTGATTAAATGTTTTGCATTTTTAAAAATGTTTAACATTCTTCTTGTTTAATTGTATTTTTTAAATGTTTAATGATGGAAAATACTTTATCTGTAATTTCTAATATTTGTATTTTAAAAATTTTGTTTAATTTCATAATGACATGTATTGTATCGTGTTGAATGATCTCATTCAATATTTTGTCTGTTTAATATAATTTAATGTAATTTAATGTTTAACTCTATTAAACAGACAAAATATTGAATGAGATAATTCAACAAGATACAATACATGTCATTATGAAATTACACAAAATTTTTAAAATACAAATATTAGAAATTACAGATAAAGTATTTTCCATCATTAAACATTTAAAAAATACAATTATACAAGAAGAATGTTAAACATTTTTAAAAATGCAAAACATTTAATCAGATTATTAAACCCTTAAAAAGAAAAAACATGGGTACCCATATAGCTCAACGGGTTAAGCGGGTGACCCATGTGCAGGGGCTGGTCCCCGACGCAACGTCCCGGGTTCGAGTCCCGCTAGTGGCCCTTTGCTGCAAGTCTTCCCCCGACTCTTCTCCCCCGTTTCCTGTTTGTCTCTCACTACACCTATCCAATAAAAGGCCAAAAAAGACAAAACATTTAATTAAAAAATGTAATGTTTAATTAGAAAATTATATCTTAAAGACAATAAAAGTTCAAATAGGAATTACACTAAAAATACAATGAAGGATTTAAAAAGAAAATTAAACATTAAAAGGTGGTAAAACATTTAAAAAGAAAAACCTTTACTGTAAATGTCAATGTAATGTAAAGAAACAAAAAAACTACAAATAAAGTGTTCAAAAAAAAAAAGAAAAACCTTAAAGATTTAATCGAAACATTAACAGACTGTCTGAAGGTTCAAACTAACAGAGAACTACTCAAGAACTTTTAAGATTTCAGTCCTCAGACTGTGTGAAGGTTCAAACTAACAGAGAAGTACTCAGGAACTTCGAAGATATCAGTCCTTGGACTGTCTGGAAGTTCAATCTAACAGAGAACTACTGTGGGACTTAGAAAATTTCAGCCCTCAGACTGTGTGAAAGCTCAGGTCCTGAGGACTCGGGAGGTGTGGAGGCTTTGAAAGTCTTGGAACTGAGGGTTCAACCCTCCAGCACAAAGGCTAAAGTCCAACCTCCTGAGAAAAACGATCGAGTCGAGACTCAAGTTAAAAAAAACTCGAAAATGGCAAAAAAATAGATGATAAATGCGCAAAAAAAAAAGTATCGTGCGCAGCTTAGAGGGAACAGTGGTCCCAAAACTGTTGATAAATTATTTCTCAATAAAAGCTCATAACCAGTTACATAAGCACACCCTCTTTACTGACCTCTTTACCAATAAACCCCAAGACATACTTTGCCAAAATCCATAATAATCCATAAAATCTTTATTTGCACCAGCCCCATGTGAAAATGACATCAGTCTGTATTTGTAGAGCATCTCATGAATGTAGCAGCACCGTTTAAATGTTTCATAACACAGAATATAAGCAAAGAGTATATAGGGATACAAACAAACATGGGAAATAAGAAACGTGCTCTTCAATAGTTATTGTCATTATTATTACTAGTAATATTATTTTTGTGTCCACTACAACCCATACAATCATCTAGTGTAGTCAAACAGGAATGTGTGCATGGCGAATCAAATCCAAAACAATCCATGAACCAACGACCACGTCTTGATTGCACTTCATATTATTGACCACTAGATGTCCTACTCGAGCACTGTGTGTCATTGAGGCCTCGAGTAACGAACCATGTTTTGAATGAAGTGTCGAAGCTTCAACAAAGCCTCGATCAGCCATCACTACTCTCAGTCAGTCTGACCAATCACTGCTCTCCGGTTCTGCCCTCTGAGAATCTTTTGTTCATTTCTGGGTCCAAAAATCCAAGATGGCAACCAGGAAGTAGCTTCATTTTCTCAGTGCAGAAACCAACAGATGACGTCACGGTAGCAACGTCCATCTTTATTATACAGACTATGGTGTTGTAGAAACCTTGTGGGTCATATAGTGGCCAGTAGTGGTGTGCGATACTGCAAGATTTGGTATCGATCCAATACCAAGTAAATACAGGGCCAGTATCGCCGATATCGATACCAATACTCCAGACTAACTTTTGCAGTAGTAGATTTTTAAGATAATTTTTTTGCACAGTTACTTTAGTAATGTCAAATATGATCTTTTAATACCCCCTGCCGGTTATTGTCTTTGATAATAAAGTGTGACAGACATTGCAAGTTCGTCGCACCCACCTGGTTCCACCTGGTTACAGGTGAAACACCTCACGAGCTGAACATTTGCTTATCGTGGGACATTTACCTATGTTCCCTGAACGCCTCACAGCGCAGAATGCGGTTGAAGCTGCTCAGTGGCTGGGTGGTCAGGCAGGTGTGAGAGTAAAATTTACTCTGAAAAGAGTGAGATAAAGTGTCCTCATTTCAGAGTAGTCCAAGATGAAAGCGATTGATTTTATCCATGTGTTGTTCTCTATGAGCGGAGAAAACAGCGCACGTAAGTGTTCTACGTCTTCTAAGAGCGGAGTGCATTTTTAAATTTTAAAGGCCACAGTCAATTGTTTTCTTATAGTGGTTAAAAGCTAAAAATCATGATTGTGATAAATGATTATTTAATTTTGTACAGCACTAGTCTTTGTAATTGTCTCTGGATCAGTATCTTCCTGTCTGCAGTCTGATCTGTCACGGCTGCTGCAGGTGATCTGCATTAATGAGATGAGCTGCAGGACGTGGACCTTCTCTCTGTAAAAAATATTACAGAAATCTGCATTTTTGCTATCAAATGTAGATTTAGGAGACTACAAGTGATGAACAAAACCACCACAAAATACAAGAAAGTTTAGACTTTTCCTAGCAGTAGCTGCTAGTAATCACATACAGTAGATAAAATCACATATAATACATGAGGTCAGAGTTTTCTGAGGAAAACATTAATTAATGTGTTTCTTTTTTATGTTGTTGCTGAGAATTGACATTCCTTTATTTGCAGACGTTAGTATATCTGCAAATAAGCTTTAATCCACATCACTGAAATAAAACAAGTGAATTAAAATACAGTTAGAATAGAACAGTAAAAAGTAATGCTGGTAATTAAACCGAGGTCATAATTAACATGGACAATATGCAGAAACATGAAGAAATAATTTTGGGTTTTTTTTAAATTTTTTTAGGGATTTTTTTGGGGGGGTTGGGGGTTGGGGTGAGGTAGAGAGAAGATGGGGTGAGGTTGAAGAGGTGAGAAAAGTGTTTTTTGGATGATGGAGGGAGGATGGAGAGGTGAAGACGAGATGGAGCAAGGATGGGGGAGGTGGAGGCAGGAAGGATGAGAGTTGAAGGAGGGAGAAAAAGGGGGAGTGGAGGGTGAGGAAGGGGTGAGTCAGAGGAAGCTCATGAGCCTCATCCACCTCAGGACTTCCTGAACATCCAGCTCCAGCAGCCCACCTTCTTCTTCTTCTTCTTCTTCTGTTGCTCGTTTTCTTGCTGCTTCACCTCCAGGTCTTGAATCTCTTCCTGCAGCTTCATCTTGTCTTTATTTCTGTCTTCTGTTTCTGTTTTCTGCTGCTACAGTTCATGGTTCTCGCTCTGCACATTCACATACTTCACCTCCATTTCTGTCTTTTCTTGCTCCAATTATTTTTTCTTGTCCTGGAGTCTTTTATTTTCTTCTTCTATTTTTTTCTTTTCTTCCTCCAGTTCATCAATCTTTCCCTGGATTTCGAGTTTTTTTTTTGCTCCAGGATCTCGCTCATCTCTAGTTTTGTCTTCATGTCTTTTTTCACTTTTTTCTTCTCCTCTTTCATCTTCAGATAAGCCTCCTTCATTTTCTCTTTCACCTCATCCAGTTCTTTTTGTTTCTCGTCCAGAATCTTCCTCTGTTCCTCCATTTCTGACTTCTCTTTGTTGACTTCAACATTCTGAGCTTCTAAAACTTTCCGAGTCTCTTCAAGTTCTTTCTTCTCAGCTTGACATTCTTTCTTTATCTCCTCTGATGCTTTTTTTGGTTCTGCAGCTGTTTTCTGTCGTGCTCCAGCTCCTCCTTGACGTCTTGCAGCTTATAGGTCTTCTGCTCGAGCTGTTTCATGTTTCTCTGCACTTCATTTTTCAGCTTGAGAAGTAAGTTCTTCTCTTTTTGCAGATCTTTTCTCTGCTGCTCGAGTTCTCTCTTACTTGTCTGGACTTCTTTTTTCTGCTTGTCCAGACACATCTTTCCTTCTTGAAGCCCTTTGTCCTTCTGCTCAATTGCTATCCAGTTTATCAGGACTTCTTTTTTCTGTTTTTCAAGAAAGATCTTTTCCTTGTGCAGATCTTCGCTCTTCTGCTTGAGCTCTTTCTGGTTTGTCTGGAGTTTTTCTTGTTGTTTCTCCAGAAAGATCTTCTTTTCTTGCAGATCTTTGTCCTTCTGCTCCAGCTCTGTCTGGTGAGTCTGGAGTTCTTTCTGTTGTTTCTCCAGAAAGATCTTTTCCTCATGCAGATCTTTTGTCTTCTGCTCGAGCTCTTTCTTGGCTTTCTGAACCTCTTTTCTTTCCTCATCAAGGGCTTTTTTCTGCTCTTGCAGCTCTTTGCTGTCCTCCAGAGATTTGCCTTCATCTCTCTGCAGGTTCTGGGCAGCTTTGAGAGTAACAGAGAGACTCTGGTTCTCCTTTTCGAGTTTCAAGATCTCTCTGTCTTTGAGTTCTAGCTGCTCTTGAATTTCATCGACATCGTCCATGTAGTCTCCCTAACTCATGGACAACCTTTTCATGTTCTCAAAGGAAACCTCAAAGTCCTGTTGTTCATCAGACTCGATGGTGTTCTCGGCCGGTTCTTCGGCCTCCTTGCACTCTCTGAGCTGCATTTCCAGGACTGAGATTCTCTCCTCGTTCTGCTGGCGTTCATCCTGTAGCTCCTTCTCTTTCTCCAGCAGAATCTCCTGCAGGTGCTCGATCCTGGCCTTAGAGCTCAGCATCTTGAAGGAGTACTGCTGGATCTCAGTGATGAGCTCCTTGATTCGAATGCTCATGTTGTGGTTGTGCTCTCCCAGGTAGTCGGTTTCTTCCTGAGAGGCACCACTAGAGCCATGGGGCCCCGCCGGGCGAATTTCTCATGGGTTGTCATGGTGATGGTTCGGCCCACGGTAAGTAGTGCCTCCTCTGCACTTGGGATTGTAAGCGTTGGCCATAGTACCAGAAAAGTTCAACAGTGGTGTTGAATAGAAAGAAAATGTGACAACTGCAGTAGTTGTAGGTGATTGTAGAAGTTGTGGATTCTTTGAGAACACCGAAGTTCTGGAAGACAGTCCAAGGTTTTGCTGGTTTGGTGAGGTTTCACATCGTATTGTAACTAGTATATTACACTGTTGCATTTTTACTCCTCCAAGGAACGCGGTGGAGTTATGTGATAATCAGTGTGTGTTTGTCCTTTTGTGAATCCGTCTGTCTGTACGCAACATTATTCGAAAATGGAATCACGGATTTGGATGAAATTTTCAGGGAAGGTCAGAAAGGACACAAGGACAATCTCATATGATTTTGGCAGTGATGCGGCTTATAGATTTGTGAAGGATTTCCGTATCATTCCGAGATAGTTGCACGGCATCACTGAAACTGTGACAACAAGTGAACGCTACTTCAGCTGCCTGCTGACGATCACATGATTGCGATGCTGCTACAAATCCACTGGCACTTATATGTCGGAAATGATACAAGGAATGATTAAATTGTGGGGGTGTTTCGTAGTCCCATCAATTCCCACCGCCCGCTACATATTTAGGTTACGCGATTTGGTGTCTGTACATAGTGTACGCATACATAACATACACCTGTCCTCAGCGCAAGGTCATTTTTTTGTTAAAGATTTCATCTGTTGGAAATGATACAAAAACTGAGCAGCCTTGGCAGAGTACTGCGCTCTCCGAGTGCTTTTCTTGTTGCTCCCTGTGACTCCTCCAAATCAGAATTTATGACCAGTAGAAGTATTTGGAGAGTCGGAGAGACCTATCTGCAAACTTGCATGAGGTTCATAAGGTTATACCATAAAATATTAGCAACACTGATATTTGATCAATAGAAAACACCAGCATATATTTTCTCCTGAAATAAATCAAGGAGAATGTAATTTGAGAACGTGTGAAAATGCACTTCTAATATAGGCACATTCTGATGTTCAACTCACACAGTCTCATAGAGAGGCAGATGGACACGAAATGGAGACCTTGGTGCAACAACCTGCTGTAATGCTAATAATACTTTACAGTAACAAAAAACAAAACCATAAGGTTTAGGTGAGAAAATGTTTAGGAAGATGTGTTCAACACAGGTTATTTATTCTTCACCAAGTACAGGTATCAGTTATATCATCCATAGCTAATGTTAACTCTAATGTTTGCTAAAAATCATATATTAATATCCTAGCATGTTTGATACTATCAGAACAGCATAATGAGTCTGTGAGCAGTTTGGGGCATTTCAGAATGGATTTGTAAACCTCTCGCATAACCAGTTAATTTGGGCATAACATCTGCTTAGGCCAAGATCCCAGACCAGATTGTTATGTTCTCTTTATGATCTTTATGGATGGGCCACACAGCTGAGTGGCAGCTGCTACACATAGCCGTCATATCCTCTAATGCTGTTTTTACTTGCATTAAGACACTAGTTCATTGACTGAAACTTGGGGAACAGAGATTCAATGAGGGATCTTGCCCAGCCACCTATCTGAAATGGTTTGTCCAATAAGATAGCACCACTGTCAGTCTCAGCTTGGACAAAAATTCATTTTTACACTGTTTTGTCTCAGTTTCAGTGAAGGAGGAATGGGAATTTTATGCCAAGACTGGCCAAGATTACAACTGCAGGTGTATCACTAGATTTTTCTGTTTACTGTGTGATTTATTTATTTGCATCATTATGATTGGATTTAAAATGTCCTGCTTTAAATGTAGCCATTAACTTCACTCTTTTCCAATCTGAACGGTTTATCCGTTTATTTTTATGTGGCTAAAGACACCCTCTCTACTTTTAAGATTAGGCTCAAAACTTTCCTCTTAGTTAAAGTTTATAATTCGGGCTGCTCAGGATCACCTCGACTGTTCCTTAGTTATGCTGCTATAGGTTTAGACTGCAGGGGATTCCGATGATGCACTGGGCTCTTCTCGTCTACTCTCCTCCTTTCTCCTTTACTCACCATACAGTTATATGCCATCATTGCTGCTATACACTCTGTGCCCTCACTGCAGGTATCTGTGAACCTGGAGCTATATGATTATGATTTGTATTTGCTGGCCTCATCAACTTCCCCAGTGTTTATCGTTCTCCTTTTTGCTATTTGTCTGGTTTGTCTCCCTCCTTGAGTCTCATCCCACCTAGTTAAAGCAGATGGCCATCCTCCCTGATTCCCCTGGATGTTTCTTCCCTCAAAATGAAGTTTTTTTTCATCCCAGTCACCAAGTGCTGCTCAAAGGGAATCATTTCTCTAATATAATATAGGCCTTGACCTTGCTATGTGAAGTGCCCTGAGCTGATATGTTGTGAATTTCTGCTACATAAATAAAACTGAATAAATAGAATATAGCATCAGGATCCTAAATGGTGTGGCCCTGTACCAAAAGAAAGCAATGACTCATGCAGTATAGCACAGTAAATCTTTATTTCTAGTGCAGACAACACACAGTGCTCAAATACTGTTGGTGCTCCCCGTGTCTTACAAGGTGGCCATTTGTTTCTTTACACTGCTGAGAAAATATCCACTATAGAAGTGAGAAATAAAAAAATCCCCTCCCCTATTTCCCCCCCACCCCCCCAGTCTGGGAAGACACTTAAAGCTGTCGCAACACTGGGACACATCACATGTACACTGTCATCAATGTTAGGCTGAAGGTTAGTGCTGCTGATGGCAGCACTGACATCAAACTGGGATATGCTGACATTTAAGTGAACACCTGTGTCTAACCTACAATATGGAACAGAGTGATCTGACTCATTCTTCAGTAATTAACACTAGCGTCTGTATGAAGGCCCATTTAAAACTTAAAAACAGAATAAAATGTAAGGATGAGGATGAGTTTAATAGGGTAAAATTGAAAAGATGTATGCACATTCACTTTTTAACAATGTGCCACTTTATACCCTGAGCCAGAGAGGTGTTTCATAGAGAAGGCTAGTAAACAGGGCTGACAGTGAAAATCCTGGTTTGATTGATCCTAGAAAAGTAAACTAAGTTTAAGCTTGATACAGTGGCAATAGTTCACTTACACAGAACTGCACATTTAAGGCATTATATTTGTCTTCTTAATTTCTTGAGCACAGAAAAACAATTGCCAGCTAAATTAAAAAGAAATCACCAATCTATTAATTATTTATTTGAGCTTACAAAATGCAGGTTCATGCTCGGTTGACTATTTCAATGTGCAAGAAAATGTGCAAGGGTTTGAGAGAGCACAGAGTAAGGAACTTGGAACTTCACAATAAAGCTAACTCAATTTATTTGTTGAAGAAGGCCATGAGATGAGGTTAGCTCTGACAAAAGCTACTCCGCAGACCTAACATCCTGACATTAAGGTTATTATTCTCACTCATAGGGCTAAAATTGAGATGTTTCATAACGCTATCGCCATGAGTTCAATGTCACGCTCAGAAGGATTAGCATAAAGACTAGAAATGGAGGGAAACAACTAGCCAAGCTTTGTCCAAAGTCCAAAAAAAAACATAATCTATAATGCTGAATAGCAAACTAATTTTTTTAACCACAGACAAATCAAAGTTGTATTGTCAGATTAGCAGATTAACTATTCACTTTCAGACAGATAACAGTTACATGCATTTCTGATAAAGACTCATTTGATCAGTTGTAGCACCTGTAAGGCAACCCTATTGTTCAGCCTGGCCTAAGTGTAAAAACTAGCTTCTCCACAACTGGGCTGTCCTGAGGCTTGGATTAATTTAGAACTCCTTTACCAAACTGAAAATGATCACGATTTACCAAAGTAAGCCTGGCTTAACAGCTGCTGCAACTTTATGAAACATCTCTCTGGGTAAAACAGATGGAAGTCTCTGGACTACTTGACAGAGTTGCTGATGATATTCTAAAACCTGAGTTTAAGTTTGTATGACGCTACAAGCTACAGCAGACAACACAAGTCAGTACACTCCTGTGCAATATCAATAAAGTGTCAAATGATTCAAACTTGTATTACTTGACGTTCATTGTATTTCTTCTAGGTTGCACAGTAGGCTATTTGCCCTTTTGTATAAAGTTTCAACAGTTTAGATTTACTCTATTAATCATCATCGTTGTCGTGATGAATTATTCCTCTTCTGCCATAGTTTTATAGACTTGATAACATGATGCAGATATACAGGCTCAAAATTGAGAAAATTCTGCTATTCACAGCTTATTGTATAACCATGTTCATTCAATTTGGCTGATTATAAATCCCAGGTGTGTGCAACTTTCTTTTAGTGATCACAGGTGTACTATCTTTTGTTGAGTTTCTATGTTGAGGCTTATATTTTCAGTCTATAAAATATCTGCTTGCGATTGTTCATTAGAAGAAATGCAATACTGACAGGATAAACAGTTTTGAATCAATTGACATTTACAGTAAATGATATTGAAAAGGGGTGGACTCACTTCTACTGTATACTGTATGTGATCTCTCATTTAAAATGCATTGTGTGTAGTTTCTCATCACAGTGAAAATTGGCAAATAATTTTGGCACTATACAAAGTTTGTGCTTTTTAGCACATTGCACTGTTCTGTAAATATTATCTCACCAAGTGAGGCTTACTATAGTACACAAGTGCAGTATTTATTTGATTCTATTTGGCAGCATACATAAAGTGTCTCCATAAAAAAAATCTCCATAGATGTCATAAATTAATCTTTATCAAGATATTCATAAAATTCTGCAGGGGTGGATCCATAACAACACACACATATAGCACAAACACACTACTCATGCACTGTTGCTCACATAAAAAACACACACATGCTCACGCGGTTTCACATGTGTTTTCGGATGTATAACCACTCTGATTAAAATTATATCGTGTAAATTCTATTAGAAATGTAACATTAACAAATATAGATCTTTTAAAAATGGATCAATCCAAGTATTCAAAGGTGCAATCAATGATATCTTACTGCCTCTTTGCATAATACTGTACATGAACAGGGGTTTGCAGCTGTTGATGAAAACTCTTTAAAACTCTCTTCATGTGCACAACAGTTTCTCTAAAACCTTAACGATCAGCTTTTGGACTTTTGAGATCTGTTTGCAATCTTAAAGGGTAGGGTCACATTTTCTTCAATGCTAGGTGCCCCAATAAACAATGAAACACTTTTTCCTCCTGTTTACGGTACAATAGGAGACGCCCTTCTAATGCACTTCCAGTCTGAAGTGCTGGAGGACCTATCTACTGTCCCCTTAAATGGCTACAACTAACTTTTATGAAACCCCAAATGATCTTGAAGTAGACTTCGGAAGCATTTTTTGCACACAGCAAGGACTGTGAATTGTGTCCCCCTTCACTGTTTGTTAGCATGGAGACAGGGAATTACTACAAAAAGAAAAAACAACTAAAAAAAAAACAGCTCCTCTTGCAGTATTTATGTGGGCACATAGGACATTATTCTAGCTCTGCTTCTTTTATGAATTATAAATCAATGATGCAGAAAATGTGAAAGCATATTTTTGAGTGGGAAACATTGCACTGCACATGGTCTTTTAAGCTTCAAATCCAGATCCCAGCAGAGTGTTTCTTTACAACTATAGTGCTTGTGCCAGGCTAGGTCCAAGTTATACTGTCTAATCTAAAGATATGTAGTGCTGTTTCTCCACTGTAATAACTGCTGGTGAATCATGTTGCGGTCGGTTTAGGAATTTTTTCTCTCTAAGGTTCTGTTTCATGGCAACCACATTTTGGATAGAGTCTAGTTGTGCTTGGGTATATTTGAATTCAGCGTCACCATCCTTTCAGTACTCAGAGCAACTTGGAGTTGGCCAAATGGCAGTAGAAATTATGTTGAAAATTCCAGTTCCTTCTTCAAAAGCACTGGCAGAATAGAGATCTTCCACAGGTCCTTGTAGTAATCATAATAACTGAGACCTACCCCAGGATCTGGGACTCTGGGCAGTCCAGAGCAGACAGAATACTCAGTCTACACTAGGTTGTAGACTTAGTATAACATTGGATTGCAGCAATCAATGGTTTGTGTACCATTGAGTTGTTGTAGTATTTAGGTGTCAATATCTATCGCTCTGATAAACAAATTGAAGTAAAATCAGCTCTACCATAGACACAACTTTTGGGTTTATTCCAGTAAAAAGGTAACCTCCAGTCCCTTTTAGATCAGGTCTGTTATTTTACAGAAATAAAATAATGGAGGCTGAATTGAGGTATATTTTCTACTACTACCTCTGCAAGACTTTGGACTGTAGGATGAATGTGAAACAGACTGACAATAACAAAGAAAACTCCACGCAATGAAAAGGTCGTAACTGGAACTGATATTGTTCAGACTCTTGTTGTAACATTGCTAATTACTGAGCAACTGTGGCCCTTGACGGTCCACAACAACACTGACTGCAACGTGAAACATCATGGAGCACAATAATAATTCAGCATTATTTGAACGTTTCCTATGTCTAAATGTTCCTTGTAAAAACTGTGTTGTAACATATTTAAAGTTAACTTTGCCATAAAGGGATCTGAAATATCAATGGGGTATGGAAATCCACAAAAAAAATCAACCTGTGGTTTAAGGACAAAGCTGAAGGCAAGAAAACCCAAACACTTACAAAGTAATCCGAATACAGGGCTGCTGGAAGGCCTGGCTGTTCCAAGTATAGAAAAAACTATACTGTTGTTTCATTCTTCCAAGGGCCAGTACGTATGTTTCCTGTAGCATCTGAACCAAACAGGCCATCTTCTTGCAGACTCCTGTTTCGCCCAATGGCCCCCCGCCGACCTATAGTGGCATGCCGTGGCAGGGTATTTCTTGGGAAACCTTTATGCTCTACCTCAACACAGAGAGAGTCTTTCTCTTGGTCTGCTGTTTTTGACATGCAACTGTAAATGTCAGGGTCTTGCTGGTATTGCAAGGTGAAGGGATCGGATTTCTCACAACAGCTTGTGCTGGAAGAGTGGTCAGCTGAGCTGTACATGCGCCACTGGCATGTGTGAACCCCATGAGAAGGCAGAAGTAAGCTGTGACAAGATGTGATACTGTCATGCATGTTGTGGGCGTGGCTGTGACAGGAAGCCATTGACTCTTGTACGCTGTGGCAGGACGTCTGGCGTTGCAGGCTGTGGCACGAAGCCAGCTGCTTATCTAATTGAGGGCTGGGACAGGCAAGCTGGAGATCTGGATGTGGGCTGCTGGAAACCAGTGGTGAGCTGTCTAGGTGGTGTGCAGCATGAGGGCTGTCCAGGTGAGAGCTGTGCACACTCCCATCCATACTGGTGGAGGTCATGTGGGAATGGTAGTCCTTGAGTAACGGGCGTGGCCGGTTAAAGGAGCGTGACTTTGTTCTGTCAGTAAGGCAGCTCTGTAGGGGAAGAGTCGGACGAGGGAGCTCATCAGGAAGTGACTGTGGCCGTGGTGAGGGCACTGGCTCAATGAGGGGTGTGACGGGGGATGCGGTGACGGGACTCATCACAGCCAAGCAGCATGGAGCTGTGTGATTCGCTGTTGGGCTCTGGGGAGGTGGTGTCATTTTGTGGAAAGGACTTTGCATAAGGTGAGGAGAAAGCAGCGACTGCTTGCCTGAGAACGGGGGGTTCAGGTGGCAGTGTGGCTGATGGAGCACCTGCCTTCGGCTCTGTCCGTCCCCATTCCCGTCATCTGTCTTGGACTTGGACGGGCAACAAGCCCACCAACGGTGCCACACATCATCACGTTTGGCACAATGCTGGATTAGAAGAAAGAGTCCCAGAGTGACACAAAAAGCCCCATACAGACAGCTGAATATCATGTCCAGAAAATGCCCCAGTGACACCGCCAACGCTCCCAAAGCCCAGGTAGCCAGGAACAGAAACAGGGTGAAGGCTGTTGCCCGGAGCTGAGATTTAAATGAGTGCTCATTGGCCAGTACTGATACACCTGCAGCAAATGGTGGACAGTCCCCAGCCGGCCCTGACGATCCCCCACTCTCAGTGTGGCAGTGGTGGTTTGATTCATTAGATGACAACTGTTGCTGCTCCTCCCTCAGAAGCCGCAGCTCGTATTTCCTCTCTGGGTGGCGCTTTAGCTGGATGTAGGTGCACAAAAAGTACACACACATGACTAAGACCAGAAGACTCACGGGGGCATAGAACCCTCCCAGGCTTGGTTCCCACGCCATCCAGCAACTGAAAAAGACACACAGAGAAATAAACATTTATTTTATTTATTCAACAATGAATAAACACTTAATTACTCAGAAATCATGAATACTTACTATAAAGCATCATCCCTACTGCCATAGTTATCCATACCAAATGCTGCTGTAATTCCAACAATTATGAGTGGAATTCCATCACTTACAAGATAAAATCTGTAAAAAAGTAAAAGGTATTAAATATAAATACTAGCATAGAGATTTTTCAGTAGAGCATTCCAACAAATTATCTCCTATCTGTTGTCTATCCATCAACCTGTCCATCATGTCGGACAAGATTGAAATTTCTGTATTGATTTCTATTTGTTAGGTTTCTATAACTCCTGGATCAATTACAGAGAAATCTTGCACAGATGTCCATAGTGTGTAATGATTTTACTTGTCTCTAGACTTGTCCTCTTGGCTGGTAATGACTAAGAGATACAAACTGGGTCTTGACTAGGGCTGAACAATCAGTCAATTTGAAAGCATTTTTTTTCCAAAATCTCAGAATTGCAATTTGAAACAACACAATCTGCAAATCTCAAAGGCTGCAATTTAAGATGTATGCTACGAACTATGTCTGACCTAAAGTATTGTGTTAGTAGATTCACAAATTCTGTCTTTCTTCAGTAAGAGTCACACTACGAATGCCGTCTCGTATGGTAATGCATCTTTGCATGTTTTAAATCTATTACACAAAGAATGTTGAACTGGAGCATGATAGTTGAATATTATATTGCAAATCAGATTTGTCAGACAATTCTCAGCCTGTCTCCAGCTTTGTACATGAATCTAGTTATTGAGGCTGGCATTAGTCTGCCTCACCTTACTCTCAGTAAGAAGGTTAAAAAGCACCCAAATGAAAGTTTAACTGTTATTTGTGAGAGAAATCTAAATGTTACTTAAAGTTATGATAACTGTGAGTTTTACTAACATGGTATACATAAATAGAAACAATCTGATTCATTGTGACAAGAGGCAGTAAGTATTTTAAGATTTGTTTACTTTCAAATTGTTGCCAGTAAATTGGCTTTGCCTTCAAGGCTCCTCACACTGTCATAGCACACTGAGATTAGTCAGTTGGTGCTGACAAGGTAGGCGAGAAGGGGCAGCATCAAGCAGTCAGTTACGGTTGCTAATGGCTCTTTGCAAGAGTGCAAGAGCACTCGAGGATGAAGTGAATATGAAGCACTTGGCTCAACACATTGACACTGCTGCTTTAGTAAAACGGCAGATGATCTTGTAAAAAAAAAAAAGAAGACAAAGAGCATAAGTATCATAGCTGTAGTCCTTGCAACACAGATTAACATCATTCAGACATCCTTCCACATCCTGATGTTCTTGTTTTACTTGTTCGAAGAGTCAGTGAAGTTATGACTCATTCATACAGTGTGACAAGTGGTCAGTCATAGCAATGGTCAGCCTTGTACTCAAAAACTCCTTACAGCTTACCTGAGGATAGTTGGTTTCTGGCGAGTTTGGGCTGGTGCATTCCTGTCCTGGGCTTGAAGTGGGTCTTTGGACACGTCTTCACAGATGTTTCTAGCAGTAAACGTCAGCCACAGCATGGTAGACAAAGAAGCATAGTGGAGTACAATACCAACCTATCGCAGGTGGAGATGTAAACAGGAATTATTAAAATTGTCTGAATGAGCATGTGAGTAAGTTAGATGGCTAATAATCCATCCATCCATTATCTATACACCAAGTAATCCTCATTAGGGTTGTGGGGGGGCTGGAGTCTATTCCAGCTGACTTAGGGTGAAGGCAGGGGTCACCCTAGACAGGTCACCAGTCTAACAGTCCTAGCTCCATTCCTGTTCACACTTTATACATCAGACTTCAAATCCAGCACTGAGTCCTGCCACATTCAGAAATACTCTGATGACACTGCTATCGTGGCGGGTATCAGAAATGGACATGAAGCCGAATACAGGATCTGATAAGTGCCTTCAGTGACTGGAGTCACAAAAACTGCTTGCTACTCAACGCCTCAAAGACAAAGGAAATGATCATAGATTTCCGCAGATCCAAACCCCTTCTCAGCCAGTGAACACTTGTGATGTGGACATCAAGGTGGTGACATCATATAAATATTTAGGTGTCCACCTGGATAATAAGTTGGACTGGTCTAAAAACATAGACTTCATCTATAAAAAGGGGCAGAGCCAACTCTTTTGCCTCCAAAGACTGATCAATAGACACCTGCAGCAAGATGCTGCACATGTTTTATCACTCTGTGGTGACAAGTGTCCTGTTTTATGCTGCAGTCTGCTGGGGAGGGAGTATAAAAAACAAGGATGCAAGGCATCTGAACAAACTGATTAAAAAAGCTGGCTCTGTGGTTGGAATCAGATTGAACTCATTGGAGGATGAGGTGGAGAGACAGGCACTGAGCAAAATGGAGGCCATTCTGACAAACATGGATCATCCACTTCATATCTGCCTCAGTGAGCAATGAAACATCGGTGGTGGACGGCTCCTATCCCTGCACTGCAGGACAGAAAGATTTAGATAATCTTTCTTACCATCAGCAAATAGACTATTTACTTCTAAAGTAAACAGATGAGACCCCAGACAACTGAATTCCCTTTGGGGATAAATAAAGTTTTGTATTGTGTTGTATCACAGGGCTACATATAGAGACAAACAAGCACACTCACATTCATACCTGCGAACAATTCAGAATCACCAATTACCCTCAGGATGTTTTTGGACTGTGGGAGGAAGCCGGAGAACCCAGAGAAAACCCACACATGCACAGGGAGAACATGCCCAGGACCACAAAATTCACTCCGTCCCATCATGTTTATATCATACTTCGAAATGAATAGTTGCAATGTATGAGGACTGAATAAATGAACAGGATCAGAGTTAGAAATGCATTACAGTTGTGTCCACTGAACCACAAAACACTGTGCTGCTTTACTGCATAATTTTTTTCTATTTTTGCACTAGTGCACTGAACTATACCCATGTTGTGATTATATTTAATTCATGATCACTTTCATTAGAATTAGAAAGAGTGCAGATACAGAGGCCTTAAAGCTGTTAGAGACATA
Organism: Amphiprion ocellaris; assembly: GCF_022539595.1. Taxonomy (NCBI): domain Eukaryota; kingdom Metazoa; phylum Chordata; class Actinopteri; family Pomacentridae; genus Amphiprion; species Amphiprion ocellaris. The sequence goes on along the minus strand of NC_072783.1, from coordinate 16,879,503 downwards.
CAGTTTTTAATGCTTGAGTGCTGTGTGGTGTTACTGCACAGTCATACGAGGTACTTTGTTTTACAAGTATTCTCTTTCAGCAGAAAGACTGACTCATATTGGATGTAAAACATTTTAGCCAGACAAACAGTTGGGCTCAATGGATTTTCAAAGGTTTCAAGGACATTTGTTTTTCAGGTGCAAATGGACAAAACAGAGCACTCCATTTGCCAAAGCAGTGTTCAAAGTCCCCATCTAATCTAAAATATGATTTGCTTACATGTTATTTCATTCTGTGTTCTTGGGTCTGTACAGAGTATGAAACTAGGAGGCTAAATCCAACCATTTTAATATTTAAGATCAACAATGAGTAGCAGAGTTCCCCTGTGACTAGTCACATTTTTATTCCAGATTTTATTACATCATTCTAACCAGTCAGTGGTAATAGATCTCTATCATTCAGTTTGGATCAGTCAAAATGATAGTTGCAGATATCTCAGATCTCAAATCCTAGAATGACTGATGATAGGAATATCTGAAATGTTCTTTTAGACAAGGAAGGACTCAATTAAAGATACCTGCAATACATACCCAGTCCAGCTAATAAATGTAGAAACAGCTTGCCATAGAAGGTTGTTGTACAGCTTCTAAAGCTTAAAACTCATTTTTGGATGTAAACACAGAAGCAATATTTGTGACATCACAAATATTTTGGAAGCCAGTCCTTTATAATTTGAACAATATTGTTTTAAAAAATTGTGCTTTAAAGAATTTTTTTTTTAGTTTTGGTGAAAAAACCCATGAAAAACTATTTAGTAGAGCTGTGCATGTCCTATAGAAGTCTTAAAACATGACTGGGGGACCTTTAGCTCTTATCTGCCTTTGACCCCAGACCGGCTGGAGCTCCCTTACCAACACTTCATTAATGGCAATTATTCTGTGCAGAACACAAAAAAGTGCTGTGAAAAATCACCACTGTAAAAAGTAAGAAATGAAAACACTTACAATCTGACACACAAATGGTAAGTTGATCTGATTGATGCCACCAGCAAAAACTCCAAATGTCAGTCCAGTATGGAAGAGGAAGTTGAGGAGTGTGTGCCAGCCATTCCTGCTGATCCGAATCACACTGCAAACAATGAATAGAGCTTCATGTAAAACAGAGATGGACAAGCCTTTACCTTCTCGTTGTCACCTGCTGGTCAAACACAGCAAACCAGAGGGCTGTAGAAATTAACACAGATATCACACTGTGGATTAAAGGATAAATACAACATTTAAAGTAGAGTGAGTCACTGAAACGAGCAACACATAAACCCCTCAGCTATAAAATATGTTGGTAAGACTCCAAGGCATATGAACACAACAGTTATTCAAATACTAATGTCATATACACTCACCGGCCACTTTATTAGGAACACCTGTCAGCTAAGAACAGGAAACTCAAAACTACAATTCTCACAAACTCACCAAAATTGGACAACAGAAGATTGGAAAAATGTTGCCCGGTCTGATGAGTCTCAGTTTCAGCTGCTACATTCAGATAGTAGGGTCAGAATTTGTCATAAGCAACTGAAAGCATTGATCCATCCTGCCTTGTATCAATGATTGAGGCTGGTGGTGGTGATGTAATGGTGTGGGGGATATTTTCTTGACACTTTGGGCCCTTTGCATTGTTTAAATGCCACAGTCTACCTGAGTACTGTTGCTAGCCATGTCGTCCCGTTATGACCACAGTGTACCTCTCTTCTGATGGCTACTTCCAGCAGGACAATGCACCATGTCACAAAGCTCAAATCATCTCAAACTGGTTTCTTGAACGTGACAATGAGTTCACTATACTCCATTGGCCTCCACCAATAGAGCACCTTTAGGATGTGATGGAATGGGAGATTGGCATCATGGATGTGCAGCTGACAAATCTGCAGCAACTGATTAATGCCATCATGTCAATATGGACCAAAATCTCTGAGGAATGTTTCCAACATCTTGTTGAAAGTATGCCACCAAGAATTAAGGCAGATCTGAAGGCAAAAGGGGCTCCAACCTTTTAATAGCAAGGTGTACCTAATAAAGTGACCAGCGAGTGTATAACTAATTATTATGCATTCTATGCTTTCAGAAAACGTTGTATTTTAAATAAAATATAAGCCAAATAATTTGACAGCGCAGCACAGGATTAAACTCTACTTGAATAACAAGTGTTTACAGAATATACTCAGATTGTTCAAGTGCTTCTTAATAAAAAATCTTTATTGAAAGAACTGTTGCTATTTATCAGATTATTGATGAGATCACAATCAACAACCTTCATTCCATTATACAATGAAATTTTGAGGTCAACTGAAGCAGCCAGGTTCATACTGCAAGATAAGGTCAGCCACTGTAGCACATGAGGTAATGAGAGTATATAGTGCTTTTCCACGAGCGCCTACTTGGCTCGACTCCGCTTTACTCTACTCGGTTTGAGAGGTTTTCCATTAGGACGGAGTACTTGGTACCAGGTACTATTTTAGTACCTACTTGGCCGGGGTTCCAAGCGAGCTGAGTTGAGCCGAAAATGTTACGTCTAGAGAGTGCAGGCCACTGATTGGATAGGGAGTGACGACATACGAGAGTGACTCCTTCATGAAAACCAAACCTGCCATTTAAAAAAAAAAAAAACTGCCACTAGCGATGGTGCACTTTGTTCGTCATGGAACTTGGCAAAATGAAAATATGACAACCAGACCTGTACCATGGGCGAATGAAGACTTTTCTGTCTTTGGAGGTGAACCAAAGAATACAGAGGGAGCTGGACGGTGCACACAAATGACATTACAGGACTTCTGGGCCGCCATGCTATGACGAATCCACCCACGATGAGATGGTACTCAATTGTAATGGAAATCGACCTGAACCAAGTCGAGCCGAGTACGTGCTAGTGGAAAAGCGCCTTTAAATTCTTGCTCTGACACATGACAGACTCTGCATTGGTCCCCAGCCAGTCATAACCCACCCTTTTCACAACCTGTGTGACGGCATCAGGAAGGAGGTGTCAGAGACCAACTACCCAAAAGAACATTGTAAACATTAGAGCCTTAAGTGGTATGTAGTGTGTATAATACTGGCCGTTTTGCATTTGGAAGGAAAAAAAAAGGAGAACCAACTGTGGAGCCATGTGTGGTTTACATGAAGGGTACAGTATGGACAGAGAAGGACATTCCTCCTTCAACATGCTTTTCACTTTGCTATGTTGTACACAGAAGAGACTGAAGAGTCCTAGAAACATTGTTGAAATTGTCCCACAATGCAAGCAAAGGTGCAAAAAAAATCTAAATAAATCTGACAAGCTTGTCGGGGCATCAGGAGGCATCCAAGAGGTGGCTTTGGGCATCATCAGCTATAATACACCACATGAAATAACTGTCAAACCCTTAAATATGTAGGAGAACAAGAGTTTTATATGCACACAGATGAATGACAAACCAAAGGAAAAACAGAAATGCAAATGCTGCCACACAGGTGCACTACATGGTACAACCAAACAACAAGCTTTCAGTCTTGCTCTGTGGTGTTTCTCATTCATTCTTATTTTCTCATACATTTTTGGGGTCCTGACTGTTACATCTATATTTGCTGATGCACTAGTTTTGTTAATGATTTTGTGCTTTCTACGGTGTTGGAAAATAATTATTAGACCATTATTTCACTTCGGCTAGCGATGGCTCTCTCACTGTGATCCTCTTCAAGAACCATCAAGATGACTGTCTTTTAATCATGTTGAGTGAGAGTTTAGTTTGAATTATCTGCTAATTTTACATGTACAGCTTTTGCACAAAATAATGGTGACTCAAAAATGTTTTCAGCCATCTACTGTGAATTTTGAAATGTTTACAAAGTCAGTACATTTATATTTTATTGCATGTACTGAGTTATCGCAAGACAGTTTTTATGTCTTTTAGAAGATGATGTAAATATTTAACCACTATGATAAAATTTCAACCAAATTGCTAATGTTGAAGGCCCAGCAGGTGGTCTAAAAATTGTTTCCAAAGCTTTATTAGATGGTAAGTGATCAGCCAGTTCTTGTACTCAATGTTGGATGAACCTTCACGAGAAGTTCAAATCATGACTGCTTTCAAGCCTCTGCACACTCATCCATGTGTCATTGTTGGACTGTTTTAGAAAGTTACAAAATTCTATAAATCCTAGACAATAAGAAAACATCTTGAAGCCTATTGAGGCCTTTATGGCAACCAAGAACTCTTTGAGCACGCATATATGCATGTGAATATTGCATTCGGATTACAATGTGAAACTATTCTTTAACAGGATCTCACCTGTGGTGGACAAAGTAAGTCATGATGGAGACGAGCAGACAGAGCAGCATGACTGCAGTGCAGGCATACACCACTGGATGCAGGTAACCCCCAGGGTATGGAGGAAAGGACAGCACTCTCTTCAGATCCTAGAAAATGATAGAACTTCACAATTATTGCTCTGTCAAGGAAAATTATGCAAAAAATAAATTTATTTGTTTTTACACATTTGGAAACAATACATACTGAGCAAAGAATTAATTTTTTTACACAGAATAAAAACTAAACAAGAAAAGCACTCAGAGAGCGCAGTACTCTGCCAAGGCTGCTCAGTCTTTGCACCATTCCCGACGGATAAAATCTTTAATAAAAAATGACCTTGCGTTGAGCACCAGCGTGTGTTATGCATGTGTACGTTATGTACTGATACTGAATCGCGTGACCTAAATATGTAGCAGGCGGTGGGAATTGATGGGACTTGGAAACACCCCCACAATTTCATCAATTGTTCCTTGTATCATTTCCAACAGATACGTTCTGGTGGCTTAGTAGTAGGATTGCAATCATGTGATTGTCAGCGGGCAGCTTATGTAGTGTTCATTTGTTGTCATAGTTACAGTGACGCCGTGACGCTATCTTGCAATGATACAGAAATCTTTAACAAATCTGTGGATCCAGACTATCACTGCCAAAATCTAATGAGGTGGTCCTTGTGTCATTTCTGACCTTCCCTGAATATTTCATTCAAATCCACTGTTCCGTTTTTGAGTAATGAGACAGATGGATTCACAGAAGGACAAACGTACGTCGATCATCACATAACTCCGCAAAGGAACGCGGCGGAGTTACAATAGGTGGCAAACAAACTGATGACTGTTTAAACATCAACGGTGCTTCTTCAACCTGCACACAGCTACAAAAAAAAACAAACTTTTTCACGGCAGTTTGAACTGAATAGCAATGAAAGCACAAGGTAAACAAATCATAAACCAGGTATCTCCACAACCTTTGCAAGTAAGCTGCCATGTACAACACCAGGACCATGGAACTAGCTCATCTAAACAGAATGCAGTTGCTGTCAACATTATTAATTACACCTGAGCCTTTCCTCCAGTGACAAGCCAAAATGTCTGCTGTGGAAACAGTGTTGTCATACTTTGTAGCTGCTGATCAGTACAACAGCTTCCTCCACCCCCAAATATATCTCACATTGAGCAGTTGAATTGGATGCCATACCTGCTGTATTGCAATTAACAAGAGGAATTGTGTATTCAGTAACACACTGTCTCTGTTAGTACATTAATGGCTTTTGGAGGAAATAGATTAATAGATCACATAGTCGCAACAAGAAAAGTTGAGAAAAAATATGAAAATTTTTTATAAAATTATCCCATTATCAAGTGCTGTGGGTGTGGAAGTGACATTAAATTGCTAATCTGGCCCACTAGCAGCATGGAATGACATCTCATGGGCACTCCCGCTGCCAAATGTCGGTTACCAGTTAACCGCAAATTCTATGTGTCATGTTGGCCTGATCATAGCAGTAGATCTGGGTCAAAATGGGACAGAATAATTTTGCCTTTGTTTTATCCTTGCATTAGATTAGATTATACAAACTGAAGTACGTTTGGACAGTGAGGCAAACGCTTAGCTTGGCAAACAAAAGTGAACAAACAACCTAACAAAGGATGACTAGAATTTTTTTTTAAGTATGCATAGTCATTTGAATCAGCCAAGTGACTTCCACTGCGAGAAATTGATCTTGATATACATCGATCGCAACAGTTTTGTTGTTAGTTTTTGTTGACTAAATCTGACTAAATCTAATACTAATAATCTAATTTAATAATTGTATAAAGTGAAAAATAGAAAAGTCTTTAGATACACAAAAAGGGATAAAAGCAAAAAATCTGATTCATGAACTCTGTAGATGTTGATCGGCAGGGTTTTTAACAAAGCCAGACTGCTGCGCCCTGTTTGTCTTCTGAAAACTCCAGCTGCAATCACAGACATGATACCAATCTTCTAACACCACTCTGAGTAGAAAGCATTAGCTCCAATAAATAAAAATCAGCTGTGCTCCCACCTGCTGTCTCTCCTGATCCCAGACATGCCACTGAAACTGCAAGACTGCCTGTATAAGATAGTAAAAAATGTTGTGTGCATACAAAAAGTGCTGCAGCCAGCAACGCTGCCATGAACCATCAGCAGCTTCAGTCATGGATAGAATGAGTACATAAAGCCTGGAGACTTGCTGTCAGAGGTTGGAATGTGCTGCATGTTTCCAAAACCCTGCACAATTACTCAAGCCCCTTTCAGAACGCATTCACATTGCATTAACAAAATCTCACAGAAACATACACTGAGTGCTCTTTACATTATAACTAAAGTATGAGTGAGAGTGCTGCCTTTGGATTTTAAGTCAAAAATACAAAATACAAAAATCATTCTTCTAACAGCACCTCCTGCTGTCTTAATTTAAAAAAAAAATGGTAAATGGTCCACACTTACATCACCTGCTGCATAAACCCTTTTCTTGGTTTTGTTTATTTACACTTGTCAATTCATTGAAGCAGTTTGCATTTAGGTTTGATTAAATGGTCTGTTTTTATTTTTATCTTGTCTTAATTTTAATTTCTTAGTTAAGTCATGGGCAGTTCTGTGAACTTAACAGTCCATTTCAACTAAACTAATATGACCTGTTGTGCAAAATGTGCCTGGTTTGAAGAGCTTTGAGATATAGCTGCCACCAGAGACAGCATGATAAGCTGCTTTCAGTGACAGTTAGTGGACAGGGGATGGAATTCAAGACAAACTGTTATCAAAGTTCACACTGTTGTCATTATTATGAAAAGAATAATAAAATTACAGAAAATGAAATCTCTGGGGTGTTTTAATTCATACAGTTCATGCTGGAATGCCTGCTAATGCGCCAGTCAAGTCTCTCTAAAAGCTGAATTTCATGAGTTGACTGACCTCCAGCATTTCCTTCATTCAGCTCATTTCAAGTAAAAACAACTTAGTAGAATCGCTTTGAGATTAATCAGCTTTACATATCTATATCACATGAATTAGAAAAGATTTGTTGATTTCGCTTAATCCATACATGCTGTACAGTTTGACTAGAGAAAAAAAAATTATGTAAATGTATGATGATATAGAGCCCTGCGACAGACTGGCGACTTGTCCAGGGTGTTCCCTGCCTTCACCCCAAGTCAGCTGGGATACACTCCAGCCCGACCGTGACCCTAATGAAGATTAAGCGGTGTGTAGATAATGGATGGATGGATGGATGGATGGATGGATGGATGATGATATAGCAAAAATATGACATGTTATTATTATACTGACTGAATTATTTTTGCTTTACCATACTTTAAATCAAGAGGATAAAATATACACACAACAAATCTCATTATATTGTTGTCGATTGCTAAATGGCTACACAGATCAGTAAAGAAAATGATCAGCAATTTATAAATGTATGTACAATTTATCATCGCTACTAGTTACTGAGGGGCTAAGGCAGGACTCCCTGCCTCTGGCCGGGCTCTGGTAGCTATTTCCATTTCAGCAAAATTCCTGAATTTGCACTCCTCATTATTTTCAATTAGCAAAAACCGCAAGACTTGCAGATATGTTTTCAGTTTCTCATTTACAGCTGATCAATTATATAGCTGTAACTAATGCCAATTGTGCAACATGTCCTCTGAAAGTTCCATGGAGAAGCTTCTGCAGGGAAAAGATAAGCTGAGTGCAGCATCATCAGTACAACAGACTGCTATGTTTGTACATATTAGATCAATATTTGAATTTAAATATATGAAATACTAAATGTTCAATGTGAGACACTGAAAGAATGCAAGTTCTAAATAGTTTAGTCTCATCCACAGCAACTGATCACAGATCAGAGGTGAACCTTTGAGTTGTAGGTAGTTTGTGTTTGTTTTGCTTTTTGATTGAATGAAATGCCATGGAAGGCCAACTATATCCCTGCCTGTCTGAATCTAAACCAAGCCCTCTTACATTGCCCTGAATTTAAGCAGAGAAAGTCATTGTCCTACTCCCTATAGTAGTTGCAGTGTTGCCTCACTGCACTGACATCACTAACTTAAAATAACCTGGTGCTCACAATTAAAAGTGTAAAAACTCTTGAAATATGAACTCAAACCAAAGTATATTAAAAGACACTGGAAGAGGAGCTATAGCTGTATATTCACCTTCCAAACAAGAACTATTGCTTATTAACAGTCAAACTTCACTTGTCTCAGCAAAATGAGTGATACAGTACTATCTACTGGTCTGACAGGATGTTAATCCAGTAGACAGTCAGCGCCACTGTGACCGGGCCATTGTAAAAGCATTCCTCCCAATTCTCCTGCTGATAAAGTAGGACTAAGAACTAAGGATCCATCCATTCATCCATTTTCTTTTGCTTATCCAGGGTTAGATCACACTGGCAGCAGCTAAACAGAGTACTCCAAGTGTCCCTCTTTGCAAGTATGGTTTTCCAGTCCGTCCTGGGAGATCCCATGAAATTCTCAGACCCCTTGAGATATGTAATCCCTCCAGTGAGTTCTCGGTTTGCCATAGGGTCTCCTTTCAGGTGGAAAAGCTCCCCAGAAGAAGGTGCCAAGTAGGCATCTTAATCAGATGCTTAGACCACTTCTGCTGGCTCCGTTTCATGCAAAGAGGCAATGACTCTACTCCCAGCTCCAGATTAGCTTCCTCTTCATCAAGACAGTCCAGTAAAACTCAGGATTGAGGAACATGACAAAAAGTTGGGTGTCCCGGTAGCTCAACTGGTTGAGCAGGCAACCCATAATCAGGCACTATAGTCCCTGACTTGGTGGTCATGGGTTTGAGTCCAGCCCATGGACATTTGCTGCAGGTCCTCCCTCTGCTCTTCTACCCACTTTCCTGTCTCTCTCCACTGTCCTATATAATAAAGCCTAAAAGGTCAAAAAAAAACCTTGGAAAACAAAAAGTTCAAGTTGCTGACAGACCAATTGATCTTTTATACTGACTGGTTAAAGCCGTAGAAGTGCTCCAACTATGACTCACCAAACATTTCTATTGGTAAATGAATAGGACTTTTACGGCAAACAGCAGTAAATCTGGAGAATGGGACATTCTCCTGATTAAAGTCTAGCACTGAAACACCACACTGTATCTCTGCAAGTGACACAAAGTCTGATTGAATGGATTTGGATGCACTTGCCTCTCTCTTATGCACCTGCCTCATGTTATAGATGTGTTAAGACTTTCTACGCTTTTAAAAACATCAAAAGTGCTACAAATAGTTGCTCAGATCAGTGAGAAATCTCTTGTTTTGTCAAAGAGGAGTCTGGAGTCCTCATGATATTTGATAGTTATGTGCGAGGGGTGATCAAAAAGTACGGGGCAGTTTGTGGTTGCGTATGCATAGAGCAGATCACCGAGAAGCAGTTATTATCAGGAGACCAGACAATGAGCACTTGACAGCAGGAGTTACTGGCAGGTGCATTTCTGCAATTTCTCCACAGATCTTGTTGTTGTCTTCAACATTCGAGTGATTGTGCACCATGAGTTAGCCCCCAAGAATTAGTTACCCAGAATGCAGAGTTCTATTTAACATCCCAATGTGTCTGAAGGAAAACATTCGGTGCAAACGGCATAAACTGTGAAACAATGGCACATGGGTGCTCCAGTGTGCTGTGAGGGCTTTTAGGACAGAGATCTACATCCACCCTACTCCCTAGATTTGGCTCCTGTGACTTCTATCTCTTTCACAAAATGAAATTCAATTAAAGAGGCCCTATTTTGACATATTTAGGAGATGTAGCATTCATCACTGATGACGCTTGATATGTTTACATAACAGGATCTGAAGCATTGCTGAAGTGCTGGGAGCAATGTATCACTATACTATTAGACTACTTCAACGGGGATGCCAAATTTCAATCAAGTATGTTTTTCTTTTTCTATTTTTATGGGCATTCTCTGAACTTTTTGATTATCTCTCATACAGGCAGGTAAACAAGCCTTTTTGCAACATTGCCTTTCTAACTAAACCGCTTTATTTGGTGGTAAAATTGTTGGTAATAAAGGTCAAACTTTAACCAGGAGGCAGGTCTGTAAGCTGTGGTTAATGCAATGAGCCTTCAATTACAGCCTTTCTATCGGTCTTTGTGCTCATGCTTGTGGCTCTGTCTTAGTGCTGTTGCTTTGAAGACAATGATATCTTAACAATGTAGCCACTGACAGACCCATGAAACTAAATTACAAGGTAAACATTATAATAAACGTAATACTTCTACTACATTATAATAAATTGTAATTTTCCTTAAAACAAATCGACGTTTTCCTTTGATCAAGACATTTTAGACTAATTTAGTCTTTTGAATGATTGCAATAAGTGTACCAATAGATATGTTTTATGCAACAAGAATCACAGCACTTGCATTAATAGTATTTAACCAAGCTCAGATGACTTGGCTGTGGAGGCAGGAATGTGGAGGAGGCTTCGAGAAAATGACTCATACACTGTACAGTAAGTGATGTGCATGTCCTGGACAGGTCTTGCATTCCCTCTGTGTTAAAAGGCAAAACGTGCCTCAACTAACAGTTATTCCTTCTCGATTTCTTTATTCTTTTAGTGAAACACATTCCTGCATGTGCATAATTCAAGCTGAGGATTCCTGTGGAGGCAAAAATCAAGAGCTAATTTGGTTCCATCTTTATGACAGTGTCAACTCGCTTTTCCTTTGTGTTCCAATGCCGTGTATTGTAGAGACACTGTCATGTCATCTTCCTCACATCTCTCTCTCTCTGGGACAGCATGCTCTCTCATTACGCTCCACTGAACAACCATCTATTAGACAGAGCATGACTGATTAAATCCTTTGCAGATCCCATAAAATGAAAAAACAAAGATGCGCACACACTCAGTGTGCAACATTCCCCTTGTGTCGGATGGCTGATCACTCGTGCCACAATGTAAGACTTTCTAATTGGGCTTCTTTTTTATGCCTGTACTTTTATGCATAAACATGACCTTGTAAGGCATCATAGCCTTTTACCTAGTCTTTTGGGGGCTGCAGATGAAAATTCTAAGATACAAAATGATATCAAATGCAGAAACATTCATTTGTTGTAATAATCCATACAAATTAAAAATGTTTTCCTTCCTTCCTTTTGTTTACATTTCTGTTAGATGTACAAGCTAAATTCAGCATTCATGAGGTTCTTTGATCCTGAGTGTACATCAAACACACTTCATTAGTATTAGGGATGTCCCGAGTTAATCTCCTGGACTATTATCATCTGCTGCAAAGCCTGATTCATTTCTGCATGTTTCTACACAACCTTCTGAACTAGAGGTATTCATGGGACCTATCTACTGGCACCCATTAGACACCTGATGTTCATTATCCAATTACTGATCTGCAGAGTATAAAATCAGTTCAACTCTCCATCCTCTGCCAGATCGCTCTGCCTGCTCATGTGGTAGCATCGTCAACTCTGGTCCAAGTTTGCACTTCTCTGTCTGCTTGCTTGTCTACACCGTGTCCCAGAAGTTCATTCTCCCCACTGGACAACATGTTTGATTGTTTGTCACCAAAATGGGTTACACCTGGTCAGGTACTGCTTAGTTGTTTGTCTGGTCAAACTGTCAGGTCCCAGTACATACATTTCTTGCTTGACCAAAATGCATTACACTCACAACCAAACTTTGGAAGTGTTGTTACCATGGCCAAGAGTAAGGGTGGAAAAGCTACTTTTTTAGAGTCTGAGATTCATGCATAATCCACTGCCCTTCAAAATGCAGGAAAGCTAAGCAGGAGGTAGCTCAAGCCCTTGGCAAAAGTATCCGCAGGGTGCAGAAGTGACTTGCCTCGCTCAGGACGTCCATCTGGCCTAACTATAAGAGCCAAGGATCTGATGAGAAAGGCCAAGAGTAAAAGACACCAGTTATGCCAGCAACTCAGTCAGAAGCTGAAAAACCTTGGAAGATGTTTCTAAGAACACTATGCATCGTTATTTAACTGAAACACTGGGGCTGAAAGCTTTAAGAGGCAACGTACCCTGCGACTCACCAAACTGCAAAAGGAGAAGAGTCTGGCTTTCGCAAAGAAATACATAACTCTGACTCTAAAAGACTGGGAGAACTGGATTTTCTCCGATGAATGCCCTCTCTACTTATTTCCAACACCCAACAGCCAAAAATGACTTTATCTATACAGATGATCGTGAAAAAGTAACATCTTCTGAGCAAGTGAAATTCAGTGCAAGTTATTGAATAAATTGATTATATTGCATATTCAGTCTTTGAGCTTTTTTGGTCAGGGGAGAATGAACTTTTGGGATGCGGTGTAGTCTAATCTTGCTAACTCCTGCCTCAGGTTCTAACTCCAAGTCACCAGTCAACCAGACCTCTGCGGAATCTGCATGCCAGGGAATCAACCTACAGCTGTCGACCTTAAAGCTCAGCTCCCTCAGTCAAGCCACATGCCACGTTCCACACCATGCTAAGCACTTCTTGCCTGCCAGTCTCAGACATTCAACTAATCAACCTACCCAGAAGTTCACCTGGATTGTATTTGAATTGCTGAACACGTGCCTGATGCCACATTCCTCTCAGAAGAGCCTCTCCAAGCCTTCCTCACCCTTTATATAGAAAAAACTAACCATTTAATATTGCTGTCTATGTCCTGCATTTTCCTAGTTTACCACACCAAATTTTTGCACCTGCTCTGTAACGGACCAGTGAAGAACTAACCCAACTTGCATAAATTGATTTTGAGAAAAAAACAGTACCTGATTGGCAAAAGAAATTAGAATAATGAAATCCAATGTGAAATGGGGCCAAATTAAACAGCAAGAACTTCAGCAGCATGATGCTGGGACCTGACTGGATCCTAACCATCCAGTGGGATACAAAACAAGTTGCTCAATAACCAAACCTATGACCGTTTCAAAATTATTAGCTTTTATAAGTTTCAAATATGTGAAATTTGCAGTGCTACTGTTTTGTAATTGACAAAAATGTCCTGCAACAACCTTTCTATGAATATTCCAACTGAGTGGACAACCAACCATTTTAACTCAACTAAACGTTTGGGATCCCTTCGGGTCAGGGAACCCAACCTTGTCAGGGTCACCATGTGGGTCTAAAGACGTCTATTCCTAATGTGAAGCTTTGCTAGCAAGATGCCAGTGATGGAGCAAAGAAATACCAACGGTTTCCGTTCACTTGGTGCTTGGTAAGCAGAGATGCCGGGGGTACAAACAAAATGTTTTTCTATTTCTCTGGTATTTTGTAGTTTGCCCACTGCTCTGAGAGGCTGCTGGTGGGTAAAACAGTATCAGCAATCACTAATGCAGTGCTAGGAGGGTCCTGTGCATGGTCCAATTAGTATCCTGAGAAGCCCCAGAGGCCCCTAATGACCTCTGTCATACACAACAGCTTCATGATGTCCTCTGACACACAGAATCCAACTAGTACTCTTGTGTTGAAATGATTATCAATTAGTTAACTGAGAGAACATTCACTAAGAATTGATTCATAAAAACATTCAAGGAAAATTCTGTGGGAGCAGTTTTTCCTATATTTTAATTACTTGGAAACAGAAAAATGCAAACAATTTAAATTAAACCAAACTTTGCAAAAAGTGACCTCTGAATAGAAACAAAAACAAAAGATGTGCCACAAGATGGAATGGAGAATGAAGAAGCCATCATAGCTGATGTTGCAATGCTGTATTGCAAATTTCTGACAGATTTGTGATTAATCGAATTATGTAGACTGAATTAGCATGGGTAGCCTGTTTTGCGCTGTTAGTATTCCATCTTTGATCCTGTGTCCGGACAGACAAGAAAAAGTAATGACCTGTTTTCAGTTTTAACAGTGTAGACTTCAAAAACCTGCAGTTGAGATTAAAAAACTTCTCATTGGAGTTCCCTTTCACTCATCCACGTGTTTTGTTAGGTGTTACTTCTTGTGGATGTATAAGTCACTGTGCAAAATGATGTATGAATAAAGCTTGAGAAAGGGAGACTGTTTCCAGATTCCTATGCTGAGAGTAGAAAGTTTCTCTGAGCTCACCTGAAATCTGAGTTTTAGGTCACCCTGCAGCAGGATATGTGACATCACAACTGGTATGATGTGGATCCTGCAGGCCTGCATTGCACAAACTCTGAGAATGGGCTTTCAGTGATGCACCCAGTAGTCAAGGTGGAAAATATGTGCATATCAATGAATTCATATTGAGAGAGTCTAACAAGCTGGTTGAACTTTTTATGGGAAAAGTCTATCTGACACAAATTATTACTGAAAGCAAAGTATTTTTTTATACTAGGGCTTTCTTTGTTGATTCATTTGTGGATTATTTTCTAGATTACTGTATCAGTTTGGTCTTTAAAATGTCAGAAAATGGTGAAAAATGTGCTGTGAGTGTTAAGCTAACAAACATCTTGTTTTGTGCACAAGATATCCAGTTTGCTGTCTTAGAGGAGGAAAGAAACCAGAAAAAAAAACCACTTTGAATGTGCAATGACAGAAATGAGAGTCGTTTTTACTATTGGTGTACTGGCTAATTTAATAGCTGACAACTAATTGATGGTTCAGTTAATCATTTTCTACATTAATGACCATATCTAGAGGGGATCTTGACAAGAATATCCATACTGTACATGTTGGAGCCACTTACACTGTAAGCTGAATTTGGCATGACTGGATTTACTACAAAAAGCAGAAACAGTAACTTACCATCAGTCCTGGTGGAGTTGGTCAAGTTGAGAAGCTGTGGTGTCTCCCGGAGGCCCCTGGCGCCCTCCCTGCGCTACCATGCGCCCTCCGGCTCCATGCAGGAGGACCAGTGTCTCGGCAGAGATGTGGGGCCCCGCTGGTGTTCTGTCTCAGCAGGATGGTGGATCACTGGTCGGGGCTCTTCCTCCAGCTCTGCGGCTCCAGGAGCGGCGCTGACCGGCAGCCTCGGCCTCCCGGTCCCGACTCCATCCACACGGCAGCGCTGGTCAGGGAGAGCGCAGGAGAGAAGTCATCCACAGTCCAGCTCCTCACGGCGCGGCGGGACGCGTCAGTGTGGGCGGTGGGAGAGATGATCGCAAAACATGAGCGCCCTTTTAAAATATTGATGCAGCCTCCAAGAGGGGCGCTAAAGAAGAAAACGTGTGCTCACCGCAACATGTCAGAGGAGGATAAAAACGTGGCTATTTAAAGGATGAGACTGTGATTGTAGATGGGGAAGGTGGACAATTACTCAGTGGTTTCTCTGAATAGGCTCTGGTGATACAACGTGAAATAACGCAGGCTGCAAAGACGAGGTAGAAACAAATGTGCGGTGTTTGAAAAGAAGGAGGTCTGCTTTACCTGCGCTGTTGTCCTCTGAGCCGAGCCGAACCGATCCAGACCCTCCTCAATCCAGGTCAGTGGACATGAAGGCTCCGCTCCATTTGTCCGTAACGATGTGCCGCATGTGACGTGAGAGCCGGGGCGGGGACAACCGGGGAAGTAAAGTGAGGGAAGAGAGGAGGAGGAGGAGGACGAAGAAAAAGAGGAGAAGAGGAAGAGTGGAAGAAGAAGGAAGAGGTGAAGAAAAAAAGGAGGAGAGTACGAAGAAGAGAAAAGGAAGGAGGGACAAAGAAGAAGAGGAAGGAGGAGGAGAAGAGGAGGAAGAGGAGGAAGATAAGGAGGAAGACGAAGAGAGAAAAGAGGGAGGACTCGGTGACGTTTCATCCATCAGCTGGTTGCAGGTTGCACAGCTTTGTTAAAGATCCTGCTGAGAATGACTTGAATTCAGATGAAAATATAAATATTTCTCCATTCTGAAATGTTTCCACTCCACTGCAACCAGTCACAAAAACAAAGTGACTGACTGTTTGCATTCATATTCAAATTTTTTTTTGCAGTGTTTCACTGTAAATCATTTTAGAGCACCTAGACAGACTGTCTTCCTTTGGAAACATGGAAAGTACAGTCAGCTAAGCAGGCGGAATGAATTTAAAAATGCAGCAGTAATAGCATAACAGGGTGTGCAGAGAGACTTAAAAATGAGGTAGTTTGGAGGGCAACAGGGTATTATGGCAACCTGTCTGGAGTCTCTGGGGACAAAAGATCATTCAAATAATTAAGAAATGCCTCACCTTTTCCAGGCGACATGTACATATTCCGCATGTTTGATAAAACAATTTGGAAGAAATTGTTACCATAAATAATGTGTACTGAAATCATGAATTTAGGTGAGATGCTTGGGGAGCTGGAATTGTTATTTGGGGTTTAATACACTAAATTTGATTTTATTTGAAAAATAATAAGTCAGCATTGACTATTGGTTTCACATGGACATAAGATGTGTTTGACCTGTTGATCCACCACAACCTCCTCCTGATGGGAAGGTTCTGGCAGAAAGCCCTGAAGACGGTTATACTGAATCAACTGAAAAGTGTGACTTGTGATGAATGTAAAATATTTTGAAACTAATAACTTAACCCTATAGCACCATTTAAACTCCTGGGATTCTGTGTTTAACAATATGGCAATTGCCCTGAAAAATAAAATTCCAAATAAGGCTACTGGAGATGGAGATGAAGAGGTCATGGATTCCATCAGATGCTGGAGACATTCCAAGATTCTGCTCCATGTTGACATGATGGCATCACATCATTTCTGCAGATTAGTCAGCTGCACATTCGTAATAATGCATAATCCGCAAACTTTTCCATGTGCAATATCATCAGACTCTTTCCTATTAGACTCACGATCTGTATTATCATTGTTCAGGTGCAATATTTCTAGTGCAATACATCTGTTTATTCTTACATCAGTTAATTTTCTGTTAACCTTTCTTGTTATTAGTAGTAGTCTACAGTTTACATCTTGTACTTATGTTATCTTATTTTATTTTTCTTAGTTATTTTAATTCTTATTTTTTCTAGACACTTCAGACACTTAAGACACTTCAAACACTGAGACACTTCAAACAAACACTTTTAGAAATTTGCATTTTGTACTCTATATTCTTTGTTATTTCTATTTTACTACTAACCTCTGTGTAATTGTGTATATTCCACTAACCTTTGTTTATTGCATTGTACTCTGGCAAAAGACTTTCCTCCAGGATGAATAAAGTAGATCTTTTCTTATCTTATTCATTCTGCCAATTTCTGGTTTTGTGATGAGGTGCAGGTTAGGTTTCCTTCTCATGATTCTTCCACTCAGAATCATTTTAGGGGCACAAACAGCAGACAAGTTCAGCAACACTCCTGTTTCAGCTTACTGCAGCTCCTCTGCAGTAAGATGGAGGTTTCGCTTTAACTTTCTGCTCAGTAGATGTGCAGTTTTATGCGACTGTTTTCTTGCATTTCCAGACCTTGTCTTGAAGTCCACAGTCCCCCTTAACTGTCATTTTTAATGACATTTCAGACAGTAGAAATTGCATCCAGGAAATACTTTGATATCTGTTTAGCAGTATTCCCTGCTTTGTAGCATCAGCTAAATGCTACAAAAGTTAAAATATTTCTTATTCAAATATGTAAGAAATAATTGAATTTTTAATGTCTTTTTAAGTTATGTACTTTAACTTAGGATTTAAACTAGATGTTCTTCAGCAAGAACTTCAATGTCACTGTTGTCCAGTCATAAGTAGAAGACTATCACAACTGTGTGAATTTTCTTGATTGGACAACTGGACTATCTTTTACAGCAAACAATGGCATGTTAGACTATTGCTTTATACAATGTACCCACATAGTTCGAAGTTTAGTCAAAGAAAAATTGCACACTAGAAAATGACGTGATCACATGATGAAGTGGAAACTAAGTCCTAAATCATGGGCCAGAGTCTAAGACTTGACCGTGATCAGATGTTTAAAAAGCTCCTTTAAAGATCATCAAAGAATCACCAGGAGAGGTCAGCATTCAGAGGCAGCAGGATTTATTGTCGACAGAGAATCCAGGAATAATTCTTAGTAGTGATTAGCACCCCCGTGAAAAACCAGAGATACTGAGCTGTGAGAGTTGATCATTTTTCTACGCCTACAGGGCGTATTTTTAGAGACAGTTTTGACACCACTATATTCTTCTAAATCTATTGTTTAGATCTTGACATCAGGTTATCATGTTTATCCCCTAGATCACACCCTACAGAAGACATTAGGTTATCATTAGGTCATATTTTACAGAGAACATGCCCAGACTTTGCCCTGTTATTTTGAGACAGATTTCATGCACGTTACACCATTGTGTTGTTATGTTGTAATGTATTTGAACTGTTATAATGCCTCAAGTATACACCATTATGTTTCGAACATTCAACATTTCAGTTTCTAAAATGCATGTGATCTGTCTTTAAACCAAAAATACACATTTTACTCTATGATCTTCCAGCTGTGTGTGTGTGTATGCCCTCTACAGACACACACAATACCATCAAAGCATCGCTGATTATTAGAACCTCCATTATTATGTATTTCATACACGTCTTCAGTCTATTCTTCAGTTTAATAGCATTTGCCATAATTATATCATCCTTTATTTTTAGTACATCGCACCTAAAAAATATTACACTACACACAACAGAGGATACAGCAATGACAAACTTTCAGAGTTAGATTTCTTCCTGTCTCAGGAGGTTTTGTTACAAGTGACAACAGAGAGTCAGTAAATGTTGAGAACAACCAGGCAGTTTTGAATGGCAAAGATGATCAGCATTTAGTGTACAGCATTGAAGCAGATCGTGATGTTGAAGCAAACCGCCTAAAACTCCCCATCCTGGATGAACAAAGCCTCACTTTGCCCCAGGACAAAGCAAAGGTCCTCTCAGGACATGCTGTATGTGCTCCAAGGACACTGTAATACATAACATATATATATGACGATATTGTGGCAATGTTTTGCACTCATCCACATCTGAAAATAGCTGTTGTTCATGCTATAACTCCTCCTTTTTTTCTACAATAGAAGTGAATACATCACAGAGGATTATCACTTAAATATCAATTACATGCCCAACAATAGGAACTGATTGAAACAAAAGTCCATCATAAATAAGATTTAAATCTATTATTTTTCAGTACTTTGTATGTCCAGATTTATTTTTGAGGACAGATTCAATAATCCTCAGCATGGAGAACACCAAATTTCTCAAGAAATGACGCTAAGACTGCTTTCCTCAGCTGCTTTTTGTTGGAGGGGTTGTGGCATTGCGTTTTTCTTTCGAATGCCTGAAGGTGATTTGTTGGATTCACATCAGACAGCATACCCCTTGAGTAAAAGAATAGTCATTATTCTTCTTTAAAATGTCTTGTGTGATTTTGAAAGTATGCTTAAGGTAGTTATCATGCTCTAAGGAAAACCCTTTCTTCCAAGTTTCTACAGACTAGGAGTCATTTTGTCAGCCAGTATTTTGATATATCTGTAGACATTCATGCTGCATCTATAAATGTCATCTCCAACACCTTTTGCAGCCCCATATCATCACATTTCATAAACACAGATCTATGGGATTACTTGTAATCACTTTAAAAACTCATTCAGAAAATAAAAAGACAAAACAAAAACAAACAAACAAAAAAACAGAAATTGGGCTTTACAGAAATATCCCTAAAAGTATGATAACTATAATATTAAAAAATACAATGTAAATGGTTGTGGTGTTGTTTTATAATAGTAAAGTTCACCAACTTTGTTTTGCTTGAACCTGTCATTACTGAATAAGGGCAGACATTCCTTCAAAACAGAAACATATCTTCAATGACATTAGTTAATGTTTCAGCTGCAGTTTGACATTACAGAAATTATCCAATTAAATGTGGAAGAATAAGCTATTTCCTAATATCATGTAAATTCAAACATAGAAAATACATTTCACCTCTCAGATGTTCTATTTTTAGACATCTTAGGCACTCATCATTGGGTTTAGTATGTATTTGTGGCAGTGTTACAATATTGGAATGTTGGCTCTGATTGGGAGCACAGTTTACATATTTGTAATTTTCAGAACGAAGATACAAAACAATAAGAGTTAATTTAGCTCCATAACAAATGTACTGCAATACATACAGATAAGTCATGAATAATTATCGCGTTAGATACTAACAGCTATCAACTTATCTGAGCAAACCAAGAAAGCCCAGACAAAGCCCAGAATCAGTTAAATGCTTGTCTTTTTTGTTTTTTCTTTTTGTTTGATTTTGCTTGTTTCAAATACTTCTGCAGAAAATGCAGAAAAGTACTGCAATCAGAAATAATTCATGAATTTATTCAGTTAAGGCCTGAACTCAAAGTTTTAACAGAGAGAACATATTTAGAACTTAGTTATAATGAATTCTCAAATTGTATTTCAGTTTGTTCCACAGATGTAGAATTGCATAGACATGGCAAGCTCACAATCTAATCTGATGAATGCCTTTTACTCAGTTGACATTTTCAGTCCAATAAAACAAAGGCATGAGCTTGAAGTAAAGTCAGCAGGTTGTGTGAGCTCCTGATGCTGTCTGACAGCGTTAGGCGGCTCAACAACAGGACTGCGGTTGTCTGACTGTATAAAAGACACAAGAATAAACTAGCAGATGTTAGTAATGTGTGTGATTTGCAGGGTTACAGGGGAAGCAGAAATAAACTCCTGGGTCAATATATCATTGTGGGGCTTTTTGTAACATAGTTGACAGGTATCATAGTTGACATTTTTGCTGTTTTCAGGCCAAATATCCTCATGGGCACCTATACAACCAAACACCACATGGCATTTACAGAGAAAGATTCTTCTAAAATATTTTATATACAATTTAGGAAAATTCAAATTGAAAGTTATTTATAAAGATATTGTAGTAAACCTGTTGACATGCGATAAATCCACACTTGACTCACACAATACTTTATATTAAATAACTAGAAAGTCTTGGAGTCTTGTCAGTCTTTTCTTCAGGAGGAAATGACATCATGAGGAGCAAGTCATGTGATCTGGAATTAACACGCTCAGTTTGAGAGGTGGTTTTGTAATGGGTAACTTACTTGAAAGTGATTTCTCGGACACATATACAATTTGTTATTTTCCATATCAAATTTGATATATTGTCAAAAAGAAACATCTGTCATGATTATCTCAATTTAATAAAAAGAACACAATCAAGCCAATTTTTGAAGAAGCTCATTTTATTGTTGTTTAGCTAATTAGAAGGTGGTTGTTATTTAGTTGCCATTTTAGTGATATCCGGTCTTTTTTTTTTTTTTATAAATAAGTGATTGTTTCCATAATAAACAAGTATGGAACTTACAAAGAACTTTTTTTTTTTTACTTTTAAGGAAAATGCGTTTAAGATATATCCCATGGACTTCAAAGTCCCTCAATTATATCTTGACTCTCCTGTTGCTTCTCCTCAGGGGCTGCTGTCGTGTTGCCGTGGCAACGGCCACAGCGTCAACATGACCGCCGGAGAGACAAGCGGTGCGGAAAAGGAGCAGCCGAAAGTAAGGGATTGTAACAGTGATGGACATTTTCAGCTTTCATGTGCGCTTGTTGTCTTCTTAGCTTTTACAGAAGAAGTTTGTGTTTCCCTGTAACCAGCAGGAGCTGCTGCCTCCAGAACACATCCAGGAGCTGCAGCAGAGCAGCGCCGAGCAGCTGCAAGCGTAAGTTAGCAGCTAAACAAAGCCAGCTAAGCTAAAGCTGCTATGGCAGTTTGTAAGAGACATGAATGCAGAGCTGCTGAGAATGCCCAGACGCACAGCTCCTTTACGCATGACATAATATGGTTTATCTCGCTGTTTTGTCCTCACCAAGTTATGTATTTCATTTTAAGGCTCGTAAATATGCTAGATTTGGAAGTTTAGTTCAGTTTGTTACATTTTTTTGAATTGCAGACTCACAAAAAGTGAATAACTGCCCCATTTCCCTTATTAGGAGCCTCGATGACGCATTTCAGCAGCATTTTGATGACCGCTGGATATCTAGATACTGCTACAGTGAAACAGTTTCAACACATGTGCTCTCTGTCATAGAGAACTGAAGAAGATCCTGGGCTTCACAAACCATCAGATCTGCATGAAGGAAGCTGTCCTGCTGGATTACTATGTCTGTGGTTTCTGGTGGGCTAAAGAGGCCAACTTTACTCCTACACAGGCCTCTTTCACCATGGCTGTGCTGTACAAAGTGCTGGATAACATAAGAGGTGGGGAAGATACAGTAAAGGCAGCATTCCTCAAGTTGTTCTTCAGTCTTGTGCAAGTTGCTGACAATATGTCATGACTTGCAAGAGAAAGTTTCTTTTGTGTTTCTATAGTATGGCAGTTTTACACAGCAAAACTGCCATACTATAGAAATACAAACGATACAAGACATGTCAACTTTTGGTCACTGTTTGTAAGTTATTACTGATGTAGAAAATAGCACACCCTTTGGTACTAGTGTCACGTGTCACCCCCTTCATTCCATTTCCCACGGTTATCCCCACTTCTGTTATCTTTGTTTTTGTTGCTGTCTGTCAGATGCCCCCATGCATGTGTGTTTTTTTTTTTTTTTGATCAGATGAACAGTTATTGCGATATGTGAAGAACACATGCACACACATATGGACATTTCCTGATTTTGAGCAGTCTGTCAAAACACTTTGTAAACCCACCTTTTTGCTTCAATATTTCCACATATCACTTGGACTAATGCTGCACACCTCACTATTTTTTCATAGTCAATATTTTTTATTCATTTGACCAGAGTGTTTTTACACATTCACATTTGAATGCACTCATACAAAATATTTTCGTATATTAAGATACAGTGATACACAGCCACAATAAAATGCAATACTTAAACAATAGCACTACCCTGAAGTTGAAGCAGCTAAATAAAATGTATCCATTCTTTTTTATTATTGTTTACATCTGTGCTTTTCCTACTGTCATATGTGAAACTATCTTTCATATAGAAGGCTTGCTGGCACAGGCTAAAGCAATCCAAAGTGCATTCATTAAATTTTACATTTGTAAAATTGGAATATTAGGAATACCTCTCAGTATAAGCTGAAGTAGTTCATAACCACCATTAACTATGAAATATGCTATACATGGCCCAAACGACTCAAGCATTTTGTTAGCAGGACATTATATGCTTTACAAAGATTATTATTATGAAAGGCTAATTGTTGCAGGGTTGTTCCATTACATTGCATTTGATTGTGTCCTGTATCCTGTTTTTTCTGCTATTTCAATGAATGAAAGATCAATTGAAATGTCTTATTACATGTAATGCTTGACCTCCAAAATATGTTGCCCTGTAGAGTATATCAGATTCACAGTACTAATTTGTGCTTTATTATATTATTTCAGAGAAACAGATGAGTTTAGTGGACAACATGGTGGAATTTTCTAAAGCCCTAAGTGCTGCCTGCCGATCTTCAACTTCAGAAGAATCCACCTCTTCACTTCTAGATAGCGAAGAGGCTGCAGCGCTCACACGTTTCATCAGCAATAGGTAAACATGTGACGTGTTTTCAGATCTTTTTTACTTGTTCAGACAAGACTTGGTCCAAATGCATGCATTCTATGTAGATCCTTGCCAATGTGTGGGCCTAGCATTAGTAACAAGCATTATGGCCCTGTTTTCACGAAAAAGGACCTCCTTTGTACCCCTTGATGGTTCAAACATCAGTCCACATCCTGTGGCAGCATATAAACATGGGTCCTGGGGATCACTGCTTGCATAAGCTCCGCATATCCCTAACACTGGCCTTACACTGTATGAAGCTGACAGGCACATCTTCATGCCAGGCAATCACTTACATTTCTGGTGGGGAACATGTTGACCTGATTAGCCAGTGTCATATAGTGAAAGTTGTCACAGCATGTCTTTAACAATGCAGTCTTCTAAGATAATCCAAAATCATAAACTATAAAAGGAGGAACCCAAGATTACAACATCAGAAAGAGTACAAAATGTACTTTTTATGTTTATTTAGAGCAATCAGGCATAATATGAAAACTGCTGATGTATGATGTCACCAGGTGACATTGATAACACTGATCATCTCATTATAATACAGTTCTCTGCCGGAAAGCTTTGGATCCTAGCTTACATTTGACATATAACATCCCTGAAGGAACATGACAAATAGCCAGAGGAATTGACACGGCTTCCAACATCTAGAATATGCCCAATCCACAGAAGAACCCCAGGACCATTATCATTGTATATACTGCCAGCATTTCTTTCAGACACCTCAGGACACCCTCAGGTCCTGTGTCATGACAAATCAGAGCTGTTTAGGTGGCATGAGGAAGACTTACATAATATTAGGCAGGTGGTATTGTGGCTGATCATTCTATGCCTTCCAGACATCTTAAGTTAAAGTAGCAAAAGTACTATAAAAGTGCTCCATTACAAACCATAGCCCAGCATTCAAGTTAAACAAAAAAAGGACAAGAATTAGAAAGATGTTTTTCACTTAAGTATTTTAGGTCAGAGCACTTAGAATTAGAACGCTTCATGCTATTATACCCTGGAGTATGTCATACAGATTTGTTATGTTGACTGATATGGCCAATTTTATCTGTTGATGGCGATGGAGAAGAAAGCACTGATATTGTAGGACAACATCAGGAGGGCAAAAAAAATGTGCTGGTTGTCCTCTGTCCTTTAACCAAGCAGTGTTTGTGGGTAAAGTAGTAGTTTTCCAGGGCTGCTCAGAAGTACCTACCCTGGAGTAGATACTTTTATCTCCCCTGAAAACAGTCCTGAGGGAGGTTCTATAGGGGCAGTTCTTGCAGTTAGAGCATGTACAAAGGTTTGGACTACCTAAAATGCCCTTCAGGTTCCTGCAGTGTAACACAATCTTTTGTGTTTTGAAGGTTCTCATTCAGGAAACTCTTGTGAAGTGAGGTAAAGTCAGTATCCTGTTGCCAACACTCTGTAGGTGGGCATAAACAAGCAACCTGGGCATCAGCCAAAGCACATGAGACAAACAAGTGTGATGAACATTATTATATTGATAGATGAGGTAACTACACTTACACTGTTATTATAGCTTGGTTATTAACTATATTTGAGATGACAGACTGTACTTGACTCTTCAGCGTGTGTGGACAACATTTTTTGTTTGTTTTTTTGGGTTACCAAGCTAATGTAGTATTTCTTAATACATTTTTGTAAGTTTTAAATTGTTTTCTCCACCAAATTATGAAATGTACAGTAAATGGGGTTAAGATTACTTTGTGCAGAATTATGAGGTAGTCTAACTGGTTTTCGGCCAGCGAAATATCTAAGTTAGGCTAAATATAATAATGCAGCATCTGAAACATCTCTTGCTGCAGACAAGAAAAGCCTCATAACATGATCAAGGGAATTGTTTAGCTCAATAAGGTTATGCATAAACTTTCGGTAGCTGGAATCAATACAAGTTAGGGACCAAAAAGTGAACAACAGACAATTGAGTCAACTGGACTTAGTTACAAAACATTTATTTACTAATAGCAGACAAGACAACTAACTATCATTAATGACATCTATCAACTTAGAACACAACAATACACATACAACACGAGACACTAAACGCAAAACAAACAATGAATGGAATGTGAATGACAGGGAAGGGAAGGAATAGAGCCCAATATTACGACACAATATTGGTAGAATATTACGTTGTAATATGGAGCTCCAGGAGGAAGGAATTAGGAGAGACCACACCTGAAAGCAGCCGTACAATTCTGGGAATGTCAATTTGAGAATTTGCCAAATTAATGGTTTTCGAAATTATAAGAATTTAGAAGAATGCACCAAGTATTCAGTGATTGGAAGGTACTTGGGTGCCCGTGATGATGAAGACGACGAAGACGATGATGAAGGTGACGATGATGTGGGTGGTCCGGTCGGCCTGTGGAAGCAGGTCAGAACAGCAGTGGACAGAGTGGAGCCTCAGAACGATGGATAGCAAGTAGACTTCAATAGTCAGGAGAACTCAATGTGGTGCTTTCAGGCATGGTCTTTTAAAATGGATTCTTGCATCTCATTAAGGGAGGGGGGCATCTGGACCAACCTCTGTTGGGGAGGGCTAAACTCCAGATGTCCCTCGCATAATTCCATGTGAAGATAATTTTGTGGTATCTATAACTCCAAAAATATAGTAATTTGGTGAGCATGATTTATCTAGGTGCATTACTAGCCAAGAGTGGATCAGAATGATACCAAATGTGATCATGTGAATAGCAGACAGGTTAAGACATATTATGTTGGTACCAATCAGGAGAAATAAAAGATTACAAGCGAGGCAAGATGTAGGTTGATCATGAAGTTATTGAAAAGTTCACTTGTTCTGTGAAATGGAGGTGCATAAAAAGGAATTTAGTCCAGAATTGTGAGATGATTGTCTTTGTTAGTTCTGATGTGAGTCCAGAGTTCCTTTGTCAGTGAGTAGAATGTCTTTGAAGTTGTCATGCAGGTTCCTGAGCCCCCCTTCTAGGGCTCAGCAATCAATCACAATGTTTATTGCCAGCAATTTGGTTTCTTTGTAGGCTTGGTAGTACTTGGGAGTTTAAATCAGCCTCTTGGCGGAGACAGGCCCAATACACATCCTGTATAGGGGAATCCTTTAACGTCTGATCCCGTGCTCGCCTCCTGCTTCGCTGATCAAAAGCGGAGCCTGTCTCCATCCTGTGGCTGCAGAGCTTTTAGGGCTCCAGAGCTATAGGCGGAGGTGGGTGGATAAACAAAACCCTGCTCTGGTTCTGTTTCATTGTTGATAATGGCTGGTGGATCCTACACTAATGTTATGTAGTGCTAGTGCTGTAGGGGAGCAAAAGAGAGGCACTGATGGAAGACACTTGGAAGTGAGCATTAACATCTCACCGTTTGGATTTCCCTGGAAAACTCATTCTGAGTGCTTAAAATAGAAATGCAGCTGTTACACCAAGGTCACAAGAAATGGATAATGCATATGACTTGCTTCACATTATTATCCATACTACCTTTAATACTTAAGGTGACATACTACCCATGTTTAGTCTTTTTCAGAAATACAGACTCTATCAGCTTCTTTTCACCACACCCAGAGAGGAGCTACTGACAGGCGTGGAGGTGAGGCAGATGTGACTGTTTTGCTTGTGTGTATGTTTGTATGCCTGAAGTAATCTTTTAAACATGCTGTGTTGCAGAAGACCATTGATGTGTTCTGTTGTCAGGATCCTCTCACCCCGCTGGAGCAGGGCATTTCCACCCACCTTTGCTTGCAGTAATTGCCCTGTCTGCTATTCAGTCTAATGAAAAGTTGATGCTGGGTGAATGACTGGCATGAATTAATATTAATTGCAGCCTGTGATTGTTTAATTCATTACTTTACTGTACTGTTTGTATATGGATCCATGCTGTGTATAACCAGTCCATAGGTCTACATATCTGACCGTTTCTGTACCAATCAATCCAGTGGTATGTAACAGAAACAACGAGAAGGTAACCACGTGCTTAGATGTTCCTTCGCAATAAATGGGTTGCCTGTTGACAAAAAAACAATAATAAAACAACTCTTGTCTGAATGATACAGCTTGGCTTCATATGGGGCATTATTGTAGCAAAACCATTTGTCAAACTTGTGCTTCAGTGGAAAGAAAACTCCTTCCTGTAGAGTGTGCATATTACTGTAAGTTGGTCGACAGTTTCATCTTTGGGGTGGGGGGGTTTGTATTCAAAAAAAGAGCCAACGTGCTGTTTAGTGCAGGGGTATTCAACTAAAATTCAAAGAGGCCCAGTCAGAGAAAACGTATTAAAGCAAAGGTCCAGAAAATCTCAATGTCTAACTTGAATTAGTGTGATATATGTTGATGTAACCTGGTAGTTTTATTAGTGTCTGCATGTAAACAATAACTGACCGTCAAATCAAATAAATTCAGTACGGTTCAAAAACATTTTGACAACATTTATTAATAAATAACTTTTGATATAACTGTACATCTGAAAATACAGAACCAACTTATATACATCTTTAACAATACCTAAATCTCAAACAATTTGAACAGTTGAACACTTTTACTTTTTTTTCTCTTATATCACTCCCCTTATACCCCTGCTGCTTAATGGGAGAACGGAGCTGCCAGTATTTTGAATTGTGGTCTGAAAGGTGTCAGCGTCATTCTTAAATACATTTGGAGCTCATTGGTGAGTTTGAAACCATATTTAGTTTGGATTATTTCAGTTGAGAAGCTGGCTTACAGCTGTATGTTGAGCCAAACATAGTCAACATGTGCAGGGCGACTTTCCTCTCAGTGTTGATTTGTTTATTACTCCACCAAGGAAAGTGGCAGAGTTATGTGACGATCAGCATACGTTTGTCTGTGAATCTGTCTGTCTGACATTTTGCTCCGGCTAACTCTGAAGCTGCCTGGTGTTTAAGAGTATTTTTATTAGCATGAGTAACAATAACAAATATTTATGCAGAAAGCACAGGCCAAAGTCCCGTGAGACTAAAAAGAAATCAATATTCAACAGCAATAAAATAATATTTGTAACTGAAGTGATGTTGCTGTCTGCTGAAGAGGTAGAGAATTCTCAGTTTAGGACCCATGACTAGATAGCTATTTTTTCATCTGATAAAAAATTATGAGAAAAAAACTATATTATTCTGAAAAAATACAATCTATTTCTTAAGTGAGTACAAGCTGTTCAAACTGTATAACCTCTCAATGATGATGTTATTTTTAAGTTCATCAGTAGAGTATTTCCTCTTCTTATGAACAGGCAAAGTGGGGGGTTCTGAGACTCAGGTGCAAACAGTGAAGTCACAGCAGTCCACATGGCAGGGAGGGATCATTCACAGGTGCAGGTGCCAGGTGGGGAATCTCAAGTGTGTGGGAGCAGAAGCGGATCTGAATAGTTGAGGCTGGAGCCGAGGCTGTGGCAGAGGCCATGGTGCATTCAGGGAGAGTCGCAGAGCTGAGGCAGAAGAGATTTCAGGTTACTGGAGTTCAAAACAGAGCAAAAGCAGAAGAATGGCCTAAGCTGACTAACAACAGTTGATCAACGGTCTGGCTATGGCGTTTATGGAGCGAGCAGGTAGTTTGCAGGTACAGCACTGACTGCCCGCAGCATGTGTGTTAGCACAGGTAATTATCCAATCCACTGCACCTGTGCACATTTCACACACACACACACACACACACACACACACACACACACACACACACACACACACACACACACACACACACACACACACACACACACACACCTCACTCACGCCCACATGATGGAAAAGGGAAAGGAGGGAGGAGGAGAGGAAGAGGGAAGGCTGTCACTCAGGAGAGCGGGAGGTGGAGGGCACGACATAAAGACAAATAATTGAGAATTTGTTTGCTTGTTCCTCAGAATTTGTTGGCAGAGAGAAATTAATACTGAAGCAAGAAAAAAAATACTGTACAAAAGTACAAAAAGCAAAATGTACTGAGAGATTTCCAATCAGTCTAACTGCATGAACATGGTTATAAAAATGAGCTGTGAAGTCCAGAACTTTCTTAGATTTTGACCTGTAGGGTGTGGGCATCTGAATGTCTGTGTCATGACTCAAACCATGAACCTGACTTGAAAAAGACTCAAGTCAGGTTCGGTTTCAAGTCGTCAGTCATCGAGCCTGAGAGCAGCAAAAAGATGCAAATGTGTTTAAAAACCACATTTATTGACAGGATTTCTGTCATTGGATGCTCATTCTATGACATTTTTAAACCTTTATCCTGCAGAAAGTGAACAATCTGTAGTCCTGCAGCCAGACGAAACTGGTTAAAAATCTTGAAAACTGATCATAATATTGCCAATACTTACATTTATTTCCATTTATTGAACACAGAAAGTGAATAACATGCAGCACTGCAGCCAGAGGAAACCTCTTGTGTGCCTTTATTACCAATTAAAATTCATGAAAACTGAAAAAAATATTGTCAATATTTCCATTTTCATAGACTGGTTTTAGCCTGTTATCTGACAGAAGAAGGAAGATTTGTAGCCTTGCAAGTCAAGGGAACTTTGCTTTATTTATTTATTTTTACCATGATTTCAGGTAATCATGGTAAAAATTACCTGAAAAATCTGATAGTGTTTGTTTGTTTGTTTGTTTGTTTGTGATGGAAATAGATACAGTAAATTTGGTGACCATCTGAAAATGTGTGAAAGCAGAGGTTGCAGCAATAAAAACCCAGTTCATTCACCCACTGGCTGTCAGACCATAGACTCTCATACCCCGTATTCCTGCCGGGGTCGTGCCACAGTACTTACCCCTGACAGAAAGTGTATCCCCTGCTGCAGGAGCACCCATGTATTTGGAAGGATGGAGCTACAATTCTGTGTTTAGATATCAGCTTAGCTTATTCATATAACAAAATGTGGATTGTTAGTCATGCTTTGATTGTCAAAAATGTTTGGTAATGTAACATGTGACATTCCTGCCTAAATAAATGCTTTTGCTATTCCGTACATTACGTGTTGCACAAGTTAATAGCATTCATAGTGCTCCAGGACACAGGCTTATCCTTTTCCTTTTTGTACTTAAGTGTAATATTGCTAGGCGATCAGCCTGCTACCTACATGAAGGCTAAATACTCTTTGGGTACGAGATTCAAACATGCTGTAATTCAATCTTTAGGAACAATCTGTCGAACTTCTGATACAGTAAAATCAACACTACTGTGAGCATTTTAATACACTGTCAGACTCAGTTCCACCTTTTTGACTTGAATTATAGGCTCTGATAAACTTACGGCAGCACTGTCAGAAATAGTCATTGCTGTAACTCACTTTTCCTTTCCAAAGGGTATCTTATCTTTAGATATTGGTGTATTTTTAAAAATTATCCCTCTGTTGATCTTCATAATTTCATAACATTTATTCAGTTATTCTCAACACGGACAAATGAAGATACAGGATTATCGAGCAGAACATGTTATGTGGAGACACATTATTTCAGCCTGCTTCATTGTGCTTGCCAGAAAATGTGTCTCCCTCTCTATAATCTTCATTTCATCTACTGCCATCATGTTGTTTATTCTTTAGATATTTCTGATTATGTTTAACTACCTTGTGAATTAGGACCAGTTTCATCAATCACAGCTAAAGTTACAGGGGGGGGTTACATATTATTTTAGCCTTTTTTTCTTTTTGCAAGAATTCCTGTAGCTTGGAAGACGGCTACTTTTGATAAAACTGGGCTTATAGCACATTGTCTGCCTTGCAACAATGGGAAAGAGGCACCGTTTATGTTTTGACAACCTATATCTAATGAGTTATTGATGCTGGAAGTCCGAATCTGTGAATATCTTTCCAACTTTACTGAACTTGGGGCCACTACCACCTAAGGAGTGATATATTTAATTTTGAAAAAAGCATTTAGCCATACTTAAAGCTTTAAGTGCTTTATTAACACGGAACTAAAAATTTTGTATTGTTTTATTATCACAGGTTCTGTCTGAAAAGAGGTGGCATCATTTTAAACAGTGAAATCAAACTAACAAAATGTAATGACCAACCAGTGAGTAACACTGGATTCTGCAAAAACATAAACAACTTTTTTAAAAATCTAAATCTTAACACAGTTAATGTATTAACTTATTTATGTGTGTATGCATGTATTTATTGATTTATTTAGTACTTTTAACATATCAGAGTTCTGAGTGAATTTTTCTTAAGATAGGCAAAGGCCATTTATTGATCACATATAGGCTGTTAAATGTTTATTAAAAACTAAAAAGCATTTTAAAAAAAACAACTTAGGCATTTATTGAGTCACTAAAATACTGTAGAGTACAGACCACATCAGCATGATTATAAGCATCCTCTGGTAAATTAACAACCAGATACTGATGTCTCTCACCATATGGACTTCAGGAGATGACTGGGGGATGATAAACTGTGACCTACTGGTTGCAGCAGTGGACAGAGTGGAGCCTCGGAACAACGGATAGCAAGTAGACTTCAGTAGTCAGGAGAACTCAATGTGGTGCTTTCAGGCATGGTCTTTTAAAATGGATTCTTGCATCTCATTAAGGGAGGGGGCATCTGGACCAACCTCTGTTGGGGAGGGCTAAACTCCAGATGTCCCTCGCATAATTCCACGTGAAGATAATTTTGTGGTATCTATAACTCCAAAAATATAGTAATTTGGTGAGCGTGATTTATCTAGGTGCATTACTGGCCAAGAGTGGATCAGAATGATACCGAATGTGATCATGTGAATAGCAGACAGGTTAAGACATATTATGTTGGTACCAATCAGGAGAAATAAAAGATTACAGGCGAGGCAAGATGTAGGTTGATCATGAAGTTATTAAAAAGTTCACTTGTTCTGTGAAATGGAGGTGCATAAAAAGGAATTTAGTCCAGAATTGTGAGATGATTGTCTTTGTTAGTTCTGATGTGAGTCCAGAATTTCTTTGTCAGTGAGTAGAATGTCTTTGAAGTTGTCATGCAGGTTCCTGAGCCCCCCGTCTAGGGCTCAGCAATCAATCAGAATGTTTATTGCCAGCAATTTGGTTTCTTTGTAGGCTTGGTAGTACTTGGGAGTTTAAATCAGCCTCTTGGCGGAGACAGGCCCAATACACATCCTGTATAGGGGAATCCTTTAACGTCTGATCCCGTGCTTGCCTCCTGCTTCGCTGATCAAAAGCGGAGCCTGTCTCCATCCTGTGGCTGCAGAGCTTTTAGGGCTCCAGAGCTATAGGCGGAGGTGGGTGGATAAACAAAACCTGCTCTGGTTCTGTTTCATTGTTGATAATGGCTGGTGGATCCTACACTAATGTTATGTAGTGCTAGTGCTGTAGGGGAGCAAAAGAGAGGCACTGATGGAAGACACTTGGAAGTGAGCATTAACATCTCACCGTTTGGATTTCCCTGGAAAACTCATTCTGAGTGCTTAAAATAGAAATGCAGCTGTTATACCAAGGTCACAAGAAATGGATAATGCATATGACTTGCTTCACATTATTATCCATACTACCTTTAATACTTAAGGTGACATACTACCCATGTTTAGTCTTTTTCAGAAATACAGACTCTATCAGCTTCTTTTCACCACACCCAGAGAGGAGCTACTGACAGGCGTGGAGGTGAGGCAGATGTGACTGTTTTGCTTGTGTGTATGTTTGTATGCCTGAAGTAATCTTTTAAACATGCTGTGTTACAGAAGACCATTGATGTGTTCTGTTGTCAGGATCCTCTCACCCCGCTGGAGCAGGGCATTTCCACCCACCTTTGCTTACAGTAATTGCCCTGTCTGCTATTCAAATTAATGAAAAGTTGATGCTGGGTGAATGACTGGCATGAATTAATATTAATTGCAGCCTGTGATTGTTTCATTCTTTACTTTACTGTACTGTTTGTATATGGATCCATGCTGTGTATAACCAGTCCATAGGTCTACATATCTGACCGTTTCTGTACCAATCAATCCAGTGGTATGTAACAGAAACAACGAGAAGGTGGTTAGATGTGCTTAGATGTTCCTTCGCAATAAATGGGTTGCCTGTTGACAAAAAAACTATAATAAAACAACTCTTGTCTGAATGATACAGCTTGGCTTCACATGGGGCATTATTGTAGCAAAACAATTTGTCAAAGCGTGGAAAAGAATTTGTCAAAGCGAACTGAAATCTGCAAAAGTTGTCTCAAAATTTGTCTGTCTGTAATTAGGTTTTCAAATGTGCAAAAAAATCCTGCTAATCTGTATTAAAATTTGTAAATGTAATAAGAGTTGTCAGTGCGCACAAAGAGCTGTCAGTGCGTACAAAGATATTGATAGTTGAAAAATCTACATATTCGGTTACAAGTACTGGAAATACAGGAAAATCACTAGTTACAAGTCAAGCAGCTTCAGTTTGCTGTCTTTTCACACGACTTTTGCTCCACTTCTGCCGTGACATCAGTATCTGTAACGTAGGGGTTTCTGTTTCCTGAGCTCAGGCTCACAGGCTCGTTCATGCTGGCTGCGTACCGCTCTGCTGCCCTGTACCTCATTAGTTAGGACGTCTGCAACCATCAGGCAGTGCTATGCCCCAGAGTCTTTGAGCGTACGCAACATTGTAGGGTGTAGACAACGATGGAGTTCTGACTGCACACAGTGAGTACATGTTAATGTTTTTGTAGCTTGTTGAATTACTCTGGCAAGGAACGCGGCAGAGTTATATGATAATTTGCGTATGTTTGTCCTTCTGTCCGCAACATTACTCAAAAATGGAATAACGGATTTGGATGAAAGTTTCAGGGAAGTCCGAAATGATACAAGGACCACCTCATTAGATTTTGGCAGTGATGTGGCTTATAGTCTGGAAAGATTTCCGTATCATTGCAAGATAGCGGCATGGTGTCACTGTAACTATGACAACAAGTGAACACTATGTCAGCTGCCTGCTCACCCCAAATTACTCTACTACACTCTTGACATCTGTTTTTCCTAAACTGAGGATGTAAACATGTTTATGCTCTCTCTGTCCCTAATATGACCCTGAGACAGACAGATGCTGGCTAGAGATAACATAGGAGTGAAAGACAACATTTTGAAAGGAAAACAAGGTTATTGTTATTGTTATATTCTTGTCCAGATGGCTTCTGAACTCACAGTCCTGTCACCATATTTGGATTGTAACATAAACATGGCTTGCCTTCCAAACAGTATATATACCCAAGGCCAGAGAGACTCCTTAGAATGTAGCAGAAAGTAGCATTCATGACAGCATTGTCAGCACCAATGCTGACAATGCTGTCATGAATGCTACTTTGTTGTATCACTTCTGCTGACGTCAGTAAACTCTACTCTCAACACAAGCCATCTGAGTCTCCAGAGTGTTTCTGAGTTTGCCTCCTGATTTCCTCTCTGGACATCGCAGAATTCTTCAACATTCAGTTCGAGCCAGGAGTCTGCAGAGAAGGCTTTTCCGTGCTCACTTGGAGGAGAATGATGCTGAACACACAGACCTGCTGCTTCACATGGACGTTAGGTGGTTAAGCAGAGATAAATTTTTGGCCAGATTTATGTAGCTGTTACCTGAAATCAAGGACTTCCTGAAGCTTTCAAAACACATGGATTACCATACAAAGCTGGAGGACCGTCAGTGGCTTTTAGATTTATCTTTCCTCACTGATCTCACTGGCGAGCTCAGTGAATTGAATTTAGAATTGCAGGGTAAAGATGTAGTCAACAGGATGAGTTCAGTGAACACGTTTAAAAGCAAGCTACAGCTGATGTCCAGCAGGCTGCAGCGTGGTAACCTGCACAACTTCCCTCACATGCAAGCAGAACTACAACATCAAGCTAAAGGTGTGACACAGCTTGACAGTGCACGTTATGAGGAGCATGTTCAGAGCATCTCCTCAGAGGTTGAGAGACGTTTTGCTGACTTTGCATCCATCGAGCCTGTAGCCAGCAATATGTGTTATCCATTTGGTGCAAGTATTGATGTTGGTGAAGTCAAATCACTTTTCAACTTGGAAAGCTTCGCTCTTGAGGATGAGATTCTGACATTGCAAAATGACATTGAGATCAAAGCCGGATCAACATCCGCTTAACCTGGAGAGCATGTGGAGTTCTGGAAACTACTGGTGGAGGAGAAGTATCTCAATCTCATCCCAATGTCAGGTTCAAGGTACAAGATGTGCTTTGAACCTGACGGCTCTTTTTGGATCAACCTACTTGTGCAAATCTACTTTCCCGCACATGAAAATCATCAAGTCCAAGTACAGATCAGCAATGACTGATGACCACCTTGCAGCCTGCCTATGCCTTGCAACCATCTCCCACACTCCTGACTACAAGAAGCTAGCCTCCAGTGCCAGGTCTCCCACTAAGATAGGAAGTGATTTCCTTTTTCAAACTCAGAGATCTACCTGTTTTGTATCTGGTTTATTTTTCTGTTTATTTCATATTAAGGTAAGTTATGGCTATCATTCATCATGCAGATTGGCGTGTGTGTGTGTGTGTGTGTGTGTGTGTGTGTGTGTGTGTGTGTGTGTGTGTGTGTGAGAGAGGAGCAGAGAGAGCAGGTTTGTGCTACAGCGCACTATGTAAACTGGCAACTGCGTGAGAGGAATTTGTCAGTGTGTGTGTGTTTGAGAGAGGGAGGGTTTGTGATGTGATGTCTAGTGGTTGTGTGACAACAAGAAAAAGTGTTGTTCGGTTAGTTACTCAGTTACTGCAGGCTAGAAACGATGTGTGTGGGTTAGCAATTTTGACAATGGACTGGTAAATCGCGGGAGGTTGGGTACTTGAAAAGTAGATCTTGGGTCAAAAAAGGTTGGGCACCCCTGCCTTACAGGGTCCCATTGAACGAGGCAACCCATGGACTTAAGGGATCCTTTCATCATTCGGTACCCACAGTGTGGCATCGTTAACTTTATGTCTGAAACCATGGCATCCAACTCTTCAATATAGGGAGATCACTGACATGTTGTTTTCTGACAGTCTTCTGTGGATTGTATGTCTTGACACTCCCAACAAGCTTGCAATAGTTGTGACGGATAAAAGGATTTCAAGAAGATAATGCAGGTACTCTTGGTTAAAATAACTCTTGGGATGTCCTGCTTGATCTGTACCTATTTGGACTGAAAGATTTGCTTGTAAATAAATCAGTGCTACTTAAAATAGCACTACAAAAAACCAGGTCTTGAGTGCACACAAATTCTATGCGGTCCAAAGCCAGTGGTCTGTGGTTTAAAATATAAAGCAGCCAAAAATGGAGCCTCTCAAGGATGTTACAGCGTAGCAGAACCTGTAATAGAAAAATTACTTGGCATTAGTTTAGGATGTCTTTACAGTGCATCTTTCTGAAAACTATTTTGATGGCTCCCAAATGTACGGAGGCATGGTACATTTCATATATGAGACTCCACTTAGGTCACTTACTAATTCAGAAAAAGAGCCAACGTGCTGTTTAGTGCAGGGGTATTCAACTAAAATTCAAAGAGGCCCAGTCAGAGAAAACGTATTAAAGCAAAGGTCCAGAACATCTCAATGTCTAACTTGAATTAGTGTGATATATGTTGATGTAACCTGGTAGTTTTATTAGTGTCTGCATGTAAACAATAACTGACCGTCAAATCAAATAAATTCAGTATGGTTCAATAACATTTTGACAACATTTATTAATAAATAACTTTTGATATAACTGTACATCTGAAAATAAAGAACCAACTTATATACATCTTTAACAAACCTAAATCTCAAACAATTTGAACAGTTGAACACTTTTACTTTTTTTCCTCTTAAATCACTCCCCTTATATCCCTGCTGCTTAATGGGAGAACTGAGCTGCCAGTATTTTGAAACATGGTCTGAACTGTGTCAGGGCCATTATCAAACACATTTGGAGCTCACTGGTGAGTTTGAAACCATATTTAGTTTGGATTATTTCAGTTGAGAAGCTGGCTTACAGCTGTATGTTGAGCCAAACATAGTCAACATGTGCAGGACGACTTTCCTCTCAGTGTAGATTTGTTTATTACTCCACCAAGGAAAGTGGCAGAGTTATGTGACGATCAGCATACGTTTGTCTGTGAATCTGTCTGTCTGACATTTTGCTCCGGCTAACTCTGAAGCTGCCTGGTGTTTAAGAGTATTTTTATTAGCATGAGTAACAATAACAAATATTTATGCAGAAAGCACAGGGCAAAGTCCCGTGAGACTAAAAAGAAATCAATATTCAACAGCAATAAAATAATATTTGTAACTGAAGTGATGTTGCTGTCTGCTGAAGAGGTAGAGAATTCTCAGTTTAGGACCCATGACTAGATAGCTATTTTTTCATTTGATAAAAAATTATGAGAAAAAAACTATATTATTCTGAAAAAATACAATCTATTTCTTAAGTGAGTACAAGCTGTTCAAACTGTATAACCTCTCAATGATGATGTTATTTTTAAGTTCATCAGTAGAGTATTTCCTCTTCTTATGAACAGGCAAAGTAGGGGGTTCTGAGACTCAGGTGCAAACAGTGAAGTCACAGCAGTCCACATGGCAGGGAGGGATCATTCACAGGTGCAGGTGCCAGGTGGGGAATCTCAAGTGTGTGGGAGCAGAACCGGATCTGAATAGTTGAGGCTGGAGCTGAGGCTGTGGCAGAGGCCATGGTGCATTCAGGGAGAGTCACAGAGCTGAGGCAGAAGAGATTTCAGATTACTGGAGTTCAAAACAGAGCAAAAGCAGAAGAATGGCCTAAGCTGACTAACAAGAGTTGTTCAACGGTCTGGCTTTGGCGTTTATGGAGCGAGCAGGTAGTTTGCAGGTACAGCACTGACTGCCCGCAGCATGTGTGTTCGCACAGGTAATTATCCAATCCACTGCACCTGTGCACATTTCACACACACACACACACACACACACACACACACACACACACACACACACACACACACACACACACACACACACACACACACACACACACACACACACACACCTCACTCACACCCACATAATGGAAAAGGGAAAGGAGGGAGGAGGAGAGGAAGAGGGAAGGCTGTCACTCAGGAGAGCGGGAGGTGGAGGGCACGACATAAAGACAAATAATTGAGAATTCGTTTGCTTGTTCATCAGAATTTGTTGGCAGAGAGAGATTAATACTGAAGCAAGAAAAAAAATATTGTACAAAAGTACAAAAAACAAAATGTACTGAGAGATTTCCAATCAGTCTAACTGCATGAACATGGTTATAAAAATGAGCTGTGAAGTCCAGAACTTTCTTAGATTTTGACCTGTAGGCTGTGGGCATCTGAATGTCTGTGTCATGACTCAAACCATGAACCTGGCTTGAAAAAAGACTCAAGTCAGGTTCGGTTTCAAGTCGTCAGTCATCGAGCCTGAGAGCAGCAAAAAGATGCAAATGTGTTTAAAAACCACATTTATTGACAGGATTTCTGTCATTGGATGCTCATTCTATGACATTTTTAAACCTTTATCCTGCAGAAAGTGAACAATCTGTAGTCCTGCAGCCAGACGAAACTGGTTAAAAATCTTGAAAACTGATCATAATATTGCCAATACTTACATTTATTTCCATTTATTGAACACAGAAAGTGAATAACATGCAGCACTGCAGCCAGAGGAAACCTCTTGTGTGCCTTTATTACCAATTAAAATTCATGAAAACTGAAAAAAATATTGTCAATATTTCCATTTTCATAGACTGGTTTTAGCCTGTTATCTGACAGAAGAAGGAAGATTTGTAGCCTTGCAAGTCAAGGGAACTTTGCTTTATTTATTTTTTTTTACCATGATTTCAGGTGATCATGGTAAAAATTACCTGAAAAATCTGATAGTGTTTGTTTGTTTGTTTGTTTGTGATGGAAATAGATACAGTAAATTTGGTGACCATCTGAAAATGTGTGAAAGCAGAGGTTGCAGCAATAAAAACCCAGTTCATTCACCCACTGGCTGTCAGACCATAGACTCTCATACCCCGTATTCCTGCCGGGGTCGTGCCACAGTACTTACCCCTGATAGAAAGTGTATCCTCTGCTGCAGGAGCACCCATGCATTCGGAAGGATGGAGCTACAATTCTGTGTTTAGATATCAGCTTAGCTTATTAATATAACAAAATGTGGATTGTTAGTCATGCTTTGATTGTCAAAAATGTTTGGTAATGTAACATGTGACATTCCTGCCTAAATAAATGCTTTTGCTATTCCGTACATTACGTGTTGCACAAGTTAATAGCATTCATAGTGCTCCCGGACACAGGCTTATCCTTTTCCTTTTTGTACTTAAGTGTGATATTGCTAGGCGATCAGCCTGCTACCTACAAGAAGGCTAAATACTCTTTGGGTACGAGATTCAAACATGCTGTAATTCAATCTTTAGGAACAATCTGTCGAACTTCTTATACAGTAAAATCAACACCACTGTGAGCATTTTAATACACTGTCAGACTCAGTTCCACCTTTTTGACTTGAATTATAGGCTCTGATAAACTTACGGCAGCACTGTCAGAAATAGTCATTGCTGTAACTCACTTTTCCTTTCCAAAGGGTATCTTATCTTTAGATATTGGTGTATTTTTAAAAATTATCCCTCTGTTGATCTTCATAATTTCATAACATTTATTCAGTTATTCTCAACACGGACAAATGAAGATACAGGATTATCGAGCAGAACATGTTATGTGGAGACACATTATTTCAGCCTGCTTCATTGCGCTTGCCAGAAAATGTGTCTCCCTCTCTATAATCTTCATTTCATCTACTGCCATCATGTTGTTTATTCTTTAGATATTTCTGATTATGTTTAACTACCTTGTGAATTAGGACCAGTTTCATCAATCACAGCTAAAGTTACAGGGGGGGTTACATATTATTTTAGCCTTTTTTTCTTTTTGCAAGAATTCCTGTAGCTTGAAAGACAGCTACTTTTGATAAAACTGGGCTTGTAGCACATTGTCTGCCTTGCAACAATGGGAAAGAGGCACCGTTTATGTTTTGACAACCTATATCTAATGAGTTATTGATGCTGGAAGTCCGAATCTGTGAATATCTTTCCAACTTTACTGAACTTGGGGCCACTACCACCTAAGGAGTGATATATTTAATTTTGAAAAAAACATTTAGCCATACTTAAAGCTTTAAGTGCTTCATTAACACGGCACTAAAAATTTTGTATTGTTTCATTATCACAGGTTCTGTCTGAAAAGAGGTGGCATCATTTTAAACAGTGAAATCAAACTAATAAAATGTAATGACCAACCAGTGAGTAATACTGGATTCTGCAAAAACATAAACAACTTTTTTAAAAATCTGAATCTTAACACAGTTAATGTATTAACTTATTTATGTGTGTATGCATGTATTTATTGATTTATTTAGTACTGTTAACATATCAGAGTTCTGAGTGAGTTTTTCTTAAGATAGGCAAAGGCCATTTATTGATCACATATAGGCTGTTAAATGTTTATTAAAAACTAAAAAGCATTTTAAAAAAAACAACTTAGGCATTTATTGAGTCACTAAAATACTGTAGAGTACAGACCACATCAGCATGATTATAAGCATCCTCTGGTAAATTAACAACCAGATACTGATGTCTCTCACCATATGGACTTCAGGAGATGACTGGGGGATGATAAACTGTGACCTACTGGTTGGGTTCTCTCTGTTCTCATGTTTCTTACATGTTTGTCCCCTGACAGCTGGGTCCTAATGTTTTTTGAGCAACACACCATAGTATGACGTTTTTACAATGATGGTTCTACTATGAAGCCAGTTTGACATGTTCAGGTGTTCTTTGTGTGAAAACTCAGAGATTTCAGGTATCAGAAGGTGGTTTTCAACTTTCTTTGTTAACTTTCTGCTTCAATTTTAAATTAAATTTCCTTCACTAACCCAGCCCTCTGGACTTCCAGGAAGCTGTGTTCCTATTGGCTGTCCAGGTGGCTGCTTGGTGTTATTAGGAACACCTGAGCAGCTCAGTGTCTTCCTGCTTTATTTAGCTGCAGACAAACATTTCCTCTGTTTCTATTCACCAGTGAACCGGGTTTGGCTCCGTTGCTTTCGTTTGTTCTTTAGGCGCTGGCTTGCAGCTTCCAGCAGTAAAATCGTCTTTAATGTGTTTCTTGGTGTGTTTTAGGGCCTTGTACTGGATAGTTGTCTTGGTAAATGAGGTTCTTTAGCCACAGTTAGCACATGGTGCTAATGTGTGCAGTGATTAGTGGATTTGCAGCAGCTGAGTTGTGTCTTTATCTTGGCTGTAGTGAGTCTTCAGAGGTTTTTGGTCAGACACATTCTGTATTCTTGTTTGTGAACCAGCGTTGGTTGTCCAGAAGGTAAGAGTTCCTGTCCTGATTCTCTGTTCTCAGAGGTTCTCTGGTAGGCTGCAGGAGACTTTAGCGTTTGGGTTGTGCTAGTTTGGTTTTTGTACGGTTTCATTTGTACGACTATCTTGAGGCCCCTCCATGTGGTTTAGTGAGGTTTTCTGGAACAGTTCTACAAAGCAACCTGCAGCAGAAGAGAGTTTGAGAGTTTTTAGGAAGTTCTGGAGACCAGACTTTAGAGCAGCAGAAACATTTGTCAGCAGTTTCAGCAGGAGAAGGTGAGCTTCAGAGTAGAAATGAGACGGAAACCTTCTTGACCCGTGTGGTGAGGTCCTGTACCAAGAGTTTGAGCAGGTTGTGAAGAGTCTGTAGTTCTTTGGTCTAAAAGCACAAGAATCGACTCATTAAAGGAGAAAACGGGGAAATATTGTTGGTTCTTCTGTCGCTCTGCAGTTTCCAGTTTCCTTAGACTGAATATCAAGTTTGTATTTTAAATGATTTACCATGTGAGCCCAAGAAGACTTCAATAAACTCCCTCCATCCCCTGGACACAACAGATTTTATTACGATGTTAATTCTTTTTTTTTGTTTGTTTTTGAGTTTTACTCATAGTTTTAGCATAGTTTTTTCTCTTTGCTTGCTTAATTTTGTAATCTGTGTGAAAGGTGCTAAACAAATAAAGCTGAATTGATAAACTGAATAACTGACTAACTCATGATTGTGACAACAGAAGTATTTTCATTGTGATTTAAAGGTTTGTTTCGTTTTTAAGGTTGGGGTTAAAATCTTGACAGAAAAAAAAGATTAAAGAAATAAACTACAGTAAAAAAGCAATTAAATCAAAGGAAAAAACATTTAATATAATTAAACTTTTAAAAAGAAAATTAAATATTAAATACAATTAAATTATATGAGACAAAATATTTAATTAGATAATTAAACGGAAGATACAAAGCATGTAATTATGAAATTAAACAAAAATTTTTAAACAAAAATATTAAACATGAAAGATGAAATATTTTAGATAATTAAACATTTGAAAAATACAATTAAACAAGAATATTACACATTTATAAAAATCCAAAACATTTAATTAGATTAAACCTTTAAAAGTCAAAACATTTAATTAAAAAATTCAATGTTTAATTAGAAAATTAAATCTTAAAGACAATAAAACTTTAAATAGGAATTAAACAGAAAATACAATGAAGCATTAAAAAAGAAAATTAAACATTATAAGGTGGTAAAACATTTAAAAAGAAAAACAAAGATTTCATCGAAAAATTAAACATTGCGAAAGAAAAGGAAATTTTTCAAACAAGCCGATAAACCATTTGAAAAAACAACAATTAAACATTAAAAAGACAAAACATTTCGAAATCAGATCAGACATTAGAACAGAATAAAAGGTGAGAAAAGAGAAAAACTAAACATTTAAGAAGAATCAAACTAAAGATAAAACCTTTGAAAGGGCACCAGTTAAACTTTAGAAGATCAAATTAAACAGAAGAAACAATAAAATGATCAAAAGAGCAAAAACAGATAAAGGCCTTAAATTGTTTTCTAGTCTGAAATGAAAACATCAAGTTGTTTCTTCAAACATTTCCTCTTTCTATGTTCTTGGTTTGATTGTGGACAGGTTTACTAAGAACTCATTTCAGAAAACTGATTTCCAGATAAAGTCTACTAGAGGTTGAAGGCATCGATCAAACTAATGTTACCTTCTGATCTCCACAAACTTTACTGTTCAGTGAAAAGAATCAAAGTTTGTTGAGGATTTCTAAAAAACCCACAGGTGAAGGTCTGAGAAGAACTCAGATGGATGATCTAAATGTGAAATCAAGACTCATGGTCACAAGTTTTAAGGCTTCTGCTAACCAGAAAGTTCAAACTAACAGAGAAGTAGTGAGAAACTTTTAAAATTTCAGTCCTCAGACTGTCTGAAGGTTCAAACTAACAGAGAAGTACTGAGAAACTCTTAAGATTTCAGTCCTTGGACTGTCTAAAGGTTCAAACTAACAGAGAACTACTGTGGGACTTAGAAAATTTCAGTCCTCAGACTGTCTGAAGGTTCAAACTAACAGAGAACTACTGTGGAACTTAGAAAATTTCAGCCCTCAGACTGTGTGAAAGCTCAGGTTCTGAGGACTCGGGAGGTGTGGAGGCTTTGGAAAGTCTTGGAACTGAGGGTTCAACCCTCCAGCACAAAGGCTGAAGTCCAACCTCCTGAGAAAAATGGTCGAGTTGAGACTCAAGTTAAAAAAAAAACTCGAAATGGCAAAAAATAGATGATAAATGCGCAAAAAAAAGAAGAATTAGTATCTGAGCAAGTAGCTCAGGGGGATAAGAAGAGAGACTCCCAAGCGGAGGGTCGCAGGTTCAAGACCCACCACTGGCCTTTTTCTTTGTTTGTCTTTGTCAGGATTTTGAGAAAATTTAAGAAGTGTCTGGTCTTGAACCAGCGACCTACAGCTCCATAGGCAAATCCTTAACTCACTGAGCTACAGATCAGATAAAAAGAAATAAATTCGTCGTCCCTTTGACATCGTAGTTCGTGACGTGACCACATGGGCGGAGCCAAGGCGGAGTCTGGGTGGAGTCAAGGCGGAGACTAGGCGGGGAGGTGGGT
The DNA here is from genome assembly GCF_022539595.1 of Amphiprion ocellaris. Taxonomy (NCBI): domain Eukaryota; kingdom Metazoa; phylum Chordata; class Actinopteri; family Pomacentridae; genus Amphiprion; species Amphiprion ocellaris. Next base: position 16,834,849 of record NC_072783.1, on the reverse strand, counting down.
GGCGGCCTCCCCCCTCTACTCCCCCACCTCCCCCCACCGCCCACCACACCTTCCCCCGCCCGCCGAGTTCTTCGAGTCTCGACAGGTTTTCCCGAGTTTCTTGAGTTTCCACCAGGTCGGAGGCAGAACAAGTTGTCATGAAGAGGTGTTGAAGTCGGCCAGGATGGACTGACTTTTTACAGCGACTAGAAGGAAGACGACTAGAAGAGCAGGTCTTTAACAACCATCCATAAAATCCATGGAGTTGGCTCCAGAGAAATGAAAGAAGGTCAACTTTTATCACCCTCCATCCAGATGTTCAACTTGATATCTTTACTTTGACATTTTTAGCACCACAAACCTTTAGTATCACACTTTATTATCATTTATTAGGACTTTAATGGAATCCACCAGCAGATTTACTTTTTGTTGACAAACTTTATTCTTGTCGTCGTGGGACTGCAGAATTTAAAACTGTTCCTTCTATTTGACCTCATGTTTATTAGTTTTAGTGGAGAAAGTTATTTTAATTGTCGATTAATCTCTTAAAAACCAAATAATAAATTGGGATAGTCAAGAGCTTTAAATTTCTTACTTTGTCATATTTTTTTGTATGACAAAAAAATATAAAAATAAAGCATCTTTAGAAAATTTGACCTGTAACTGGCGTTATATAAATAAAATAGAATTCAAATTGTATGTATCTTGTAATGTTGGAGTAATTCAGCCATATATGTTGGAAAACACATTTTCTTTGTCCATTAATCTGTCGTTCTCTCCAGTAATTTATTTCTTGTTTTGGTTTATAAAATGTCAAACCCAAATATATTCAGTTTACTGTCATAAAAACCAAAAAGATTTACATTCATGATGCAAGAATCAGGCAGTTTTTCACTTTTTATCTTAGTTTAGTCAGAAAGATAGTTGATAATGATAATTGTTGCAGCTTGTGAGCCGTAAAAGGTTTTAATCTTTGGGGCCGAGTGTCAAAAAACATTTAGAAACCAACATCAACAAAGCACTCAACAAAGGGAAATCCAACTTTTGCATGACAATGTCTAATTAAAGGACATTTATTTCCAGTGTAAATGTGTGATATTCATCCTCTGGAGCTTTCTCTTCACATCGTCTTCCACCTGGACTGGTTTGGTCGGGAGCATGTGCAACAAACATTTGAAAAACTGCACTTTAACATCAATGAATGACACTGAAGTTTAATCTCTACATAAATGAGAGTGAGTCTGGATGTGCTGCTCTGTCATTAACTCCTAAGTTTAGGGAAAGTTCAAACAAAAGAGGACAGTTCAGATTAGACTTGAGAATGAGCTTATTTTGAACAAACATCTCAGACTTTCTGAGCTTCAGCACCTCTAGCAAGATATTTTAACAACAAGCAACTCAAGAGATCCACAAGTTGGAGAGAGTTAGCTTTAGCTGAGCCAAAGAACATGTGGGACGCTAACCTAGCAAACATTTCAGACTTTTCTCTGTGAATTCTGAGAAATAATTTACTATTTAATGACAGAGATACACATCTTAACTCAGTCTCATTAAAACAGACTCTAATTCAGTGTCATCCATCCATATTAAAGTGCAGTTACCCAAAATGTTTGTTGCATGAGCTCCAACAAAACCTGTCCAGGTAGAAGGCCACTTTGACAAACAGGAAGTGGACGATTCCAAGCAGATTTATAGAAGGGGGAACCGGACTGTACTAAGTGTGGTCGAGTATAGAGGGGTGTTTTGTGGGTTTTTAAGGCTGATAATGATTATTAGTGAGACATTTGGAGTAGATATTCATTTGCAGTAAATAAAAGTATTTAAAATCTTGAGTTAAACTTAGAAGAACACAAACTCTAACAGAAAACTTTGATACATTTTTGTTTTGTTTACAGATGTTAAGTTAAAAGAGTTTTATTCGTTACGTATAACCAATCAAATCACTCCAGAAGACAGAGCGACCACAGGTAGATAAAGGTTCAGAGCCAAAGTAGCACCATTTTTAAATGTATTTATTACCGTAAATCAGTAAAAAATAAAATACTGATAATCAGTACAATAATCAGTCAGCCCACAATTACTACAATTCTACAATGTATGTCTCTTTGCTTTGACTTATTTGTACAATATACGATGTATATGATGGTGTTTTTTCATACTAAAGGCTATACTATGATGTTTTCTAAGAGACATACCATGCTACTCTGTTTGCACTCCTCCTCTGTTGTTTTCTGGATTGTACTCAGCTGCATGCCTTCGTCCACCAGGCCTCCGTTGACTCGTCCCCCCTGCCGTCTCTGGAGCTGAAGCTGGACTGGAATAGACCAAAGTACAGTCCAATCACGATGCCAGCTGCCTCTCAAAAGGCTCCTTCATCTGGCAGGTGGCAGCACTTCTTCTGAGGAGAAGCTGAGCTGGCCCGGCAGAACTTTGGAGATGTATTTCAGTGGTTGGTGGATGTGTGAGGAGATAGAGAGGGACCTTTGAATTGTTCACAAAGGAAAACAGGGAACCCATTGGTAGTTTTAGTTTAGGGTGCTACTGCAGTGTGTTTTTGGTTTTTAAGAGGTGAACAGGAAGAGTTTTTTTTTGTATTGATTATCTTTTACTTTGTTCCTGTTTGGAATGCCCATCAATGTCAACATGAAGTTCACTTTTATCTCTGTTTATTTATTTTTATTTTACTAACACCCATTTGTTTTTAACCCCCTCACATGTTGTGTTGTTGTAAACTTACTCTTTCAAATAAATTCTCGTCTAACCCTCTGGAAACCAGCGTTTGGACTGTTTTTGTGTTGCTCCTCACCTACTGACAGCTGTGGACTAAAGGCTATACTGTGACGTTTTTAGAGCGACATGCTCTACTATGATGTTTGTTGGGCGACACGCTATACTATAGACTTTTTTAATTGGCATATTACTGTGACTTTTTTCTGTTTTAGGTTTTTTTTTTGTTTTATTTTTTTAGCAACATATAAGAATTTGAACAGTTTTAAAAGTTACTATACTTTTACTTGTGCAATGAAATTATTATTCTATGGCATTTTTTAGATGACATATTATACTCTGATGTTTTCTTGAATTACCTACTATTTTGACAATATACTGCACTATGACATTTTTTGAACCACATATCATACATGACAATTTTAGGCAACATCCTATCATTTTGCGCTTTTTGAACCACATAATAATCTATGTTTTGTTTTTTTTTTCTTGCCAACATGCTGTACTATGAACTACAGGCCATACTATGTTATTCTTGAGTAAAGCATACTATACTTTGACATTTTCTGAACTACATCCTATACTATGGCGTTATACACAGAGTGCTTTGGTTACATGTTGATTTATAATCTAGATTTTTTTCTGTTTTGTTTTTTGACAGGATTACCACAGACCTGACTGTGAACACCGTCGACACCCACCTCAGGAGACGCTGCCTAAGATCTCAAGGCTGCTTGGTCGTGGTCTTTCTGGCACATACTCTTCCAAGATGAGCCAGGAAGTTTAACACTGATGGAATGACACCAGGTCTAAGCCGACAAACTTCCAATTCCTCCTCAACCCATAGTCTCTGGGAAACCTGCATGGAGTAAGAAAAGTAGACAGAGAAGTAATTAAGGAATTAGGCAGGAACAGAGGAGGGGAAAGCATTGCCACTAATCACAGCCTGTGGCTGTGACTGCATAAGTAGCACTTTTTAAACAAGAAAAGCACCCAGAAAGCACAGTACTCCGCCAAGGTTGCTCAGTCGTTGTATCATTTCCGATGGCTAGGTCCCGATAAGTCCACAGTGGTTGATTTGTCGTAGGATTGCAATCGTGATGGTCAGCGGGCAGATGACATAGTGTTCACTTGTTGTCATAGTTACAGTGATGCCGTGATGCTATCTTGCAATGTTACAGAAATCTTTAACAAATCTGTGGATCCAGACTATAAACTGCATCACTGCCAAAATCAGGTGGTCCTTGTGTCATTTCTGATCTTCCCTGAACATTTCTTCCAAATACATTTGTCAGTTTTTGAGTAATGTTGCGTGCAGACACCGATCATCACTCCATTGCGTTCCTTGGCGGAGTAATAAGCACATGTACAATTATTTTTTATTATGCAAAAAAGAATTTAAGAGAGTTTTTTTTTTTCCCATGACCCTATTCCATTGGAATTACATGTGGTTTCAATTTAGGGCTGACTTGCCCACTTGTTGATATCCACTGAAATCCCCAGCCAATAAAATCTCTTGGAGTTAGCATCTTTCGTTTTTGTCTGGCCCCAGTGGGACTTCGTGAAAATCAACAAAGACTTCATTGGCCTCATTAGCCTCACAGACCACTTTGGTTTTGAGTGCTTTTGCAGTACCTTTGCATCGCCAATAAATCTTTCCCCCTAAATAATTAGCAATATTTCAGAAATTGGTACTCTTAAATGTGATCATCAGCAAGATACATGTTGGATGTGATGCATTACTCTGTGATACAGTTTCAGATAATGCTTGAAAAAAGCCTTAATGCTAGACTTACTGTGGAGATTAAATAGGTTTTATTATGCAAAACATAATACCAACAACTTTAAGAATTAGCTAGAATTTGTAAGAAAAGAGACGTAAAGTCATGTCTCATTTAATCATAACATATTGAAGCTGCTTAAGATATACTTTTATACAACTTTATTTGTCATGTGTTTATTCTGTCACATATGCAAAATGGTTATGACTATATTGGTCGTACCTTCATTGTCATACAGATGAGACTTTGGCCGAAGAAATTATTTTTCCGTCTTCATGAACTTTTTGAGGATACTCTTTCTTAACTTTATACTGGACGATGTGTTCATAATCCATAGGAGTCATTGTTAATTTGTTTATCAAAGTTCCAAAATCAAGTCAATGTTGCAGATCCCCGCCCTGCTCGAAATTGGCAAAAGCTGACCTTGTACAATTTGCATAATTGATTGAAGGAATCACATACTAGACAAGTAGGCACCTGAGAAACTTTTCCTGATAGAGAGGATACATTTTCTGGCAGGCGTAGTCAAGCAGGCTGAAATAATGTGTCTCCCCCTCATAACATGTTCTGCTCGATAGTCCTGTATCTTCATTTGTCTGTGTTGAGAATTTCTGAATAAATGCTATGAAGTTATGATGATCAACAGAGGGGGAATATTAAAAAATACACCAATATCTAAAGGTAAGATACCCTTTGGAAAGAAAAGAGCAACAGCTATGTTGACCATGCTGCAGTATGTTCATTAGAGCTTTTAATTCAAGTATAAAAGGTGAAACTGAGTCTGGCAATGTATTAAAATGCTCACATTGGCGTTGATTTTACTGTATCAAAAGTTGGAAAGATTGATCCTAAAGATTAAATTACAGCATGTTTGAATCTAGTACCCAGACAGTATTTAAGCCTATGGTTAGTTAGCAGGCTGATCGTTGAAAATCGTAGATCGTAGAAAAAGAAGGATAAGACATTGTCAGGCAGCGCTAAGAATACTACGAGCTTCTGCAACACGTAATGTACAGAATAGCAAAAGCATTTATTTAGGCAGAAATGTCACGTGTCACATTACCAAATATTTTTGACAATCAAAGCATGATCATAACAATCCACATTTTGTTAAATTAATAAGCTAAGCTGATATCTAAACACGGAATTGTAGCTCCACCCTTCCGAATGCATGTGCGCTCCTGCAGCAGGGTATACACTTTCTATCAGGGGTAAGTACTTTGTCATGCCACCTGTACCTGACCTGTCTGCAGCCTGCTCCCCTCAAGCCACTGCTGCCTGACCACCCGGTATCGCTGCCCCGATCCTGCCCACAGCCAGCCTTCACTGCCACTGGGCCCCTGACGGACCACTCCCATCTGCCCGTCCAGCATCGACGACACACTCGCCAGCCCCGCTCCAGCTTTTCGCTGGCATTCTAGCTCCCCTCGCCGTACCCCAGATTCCCTAAGCCTGCCAGCCCCCCTAGTTCCCCGCCTCAAGTAAGTCTGTTTTGGTTAACTTAGTGTAGTTTACATTTCAATGGGGTTTTTTTTTGTAGGATTTCCCCTTTTAGGTTAGTTTAGAGTTTTGTGGGTTTTGCCTGTTTTTGAATTAGGTTTGGTTTAGTTGGGTTTAGGGTTTCATTGTTATAGAGACAGTAATTGTAAGTAGGTTTACTAAACCTGATTATGTGAACAATTTCCACACAGTGCAGTTAAGCCAAACTAAGATACTTTGGCTTTGTGAAAAATCACATTCATCACATTTATATGCAGATCGAAAAACTGTTTTCTGCCAGGTGATGTCCTCCTACTTCTCTTCTGTGCTGCTTCAGAGCACAAACAGGTCTTTAATGTTCCACACTACACTTTCAATGTCTTGTCTAAAATGTTCCTTCAAATAGTTTTTTTTTTTTTTTTTAGCTCTGGGGCCTTTGTTGAGATGTTGTTGCAATCTAGTTCTATCACAAATTTTTGCAGAGCCTCAAATGTGTTCAGGTTTGTTGGGTAGCTCAAATCCAGTGAGCACGAGGCCAAATGAAATGGCAAATCCTTTTGCAACGTTACCAAGATCATGAGGAACTTCCACACCTTCGATGATAATTCCAACATCTTTCAGATTTTCTGTGTGTTCTGCTCCTTCTTTCTTTATGGGGAAGTTTCCCAGGACCATCTGCGCTATAGTCTCCTGACGCAACGGCGAAATGGCGTGCGTCGTAAACCAATGACCTGCCCATGACCAGTTCCGACGTAACCACGAAACGCTGTCAGTCAAGGACGTTGTAAACCAAGGACCCCCTGTACGGTCTTCTAAATAAAAACACAGATGCAGTAAATGGAAATTAGAACAAAAATATTCTTGATGAGCAGACATTTGTTAGAAAAACACATCTTATCCATGTCCACCATGATACATGACATGCCTGTGCTCAGCGCAAGGTCATTTTTTATTAAAGATTTCGTCCGTCGGAAATTATACAAAGACTGAGCAGCCTTGCTGGGTTGCTGCACTCTCTGAGTGCTTCTCTTGTTTATGTAGCGCCAATCACAATTCAAATTGTCTCAAGATGCTTTACAGAACCCATATGCCTGAACCCTAGCTGACACAAACATGTTGATTAAATTTGGTATAGGTACATTAATTAAAGTCAATAACCCACAACGTTCCTTTTTTGAGTGTACAGTCCCAACAGTGAAGCAACACTGGCATCATTTATGCTGAGGAGAATTGAGTCTGTGATCAAAAATAAAGGTAGACATATAAAATATTGAAAAAAATAAAAGATTGGAATCTCAGTAATGTTGCACTGAGTCCCTACTGTGAAGCCTGTATTTTAACATAAAAATCTAAACTGTTAGTTTTTAATGTTACATAAGAGCAAACACCTGCTGTTCAGCTTAGAAGTAATGCGATTACTGTAAGGTGATACAATTTAGAATCATTTGACTTTGATATTGCATGTATCAGTGCTGTGTAATAACATCTGAAACCAGAATAACATAAAATCAATAACTAACAATGTTTTCTTTGATCACTGTAAAAATATACTAAAGATCACAAAAGAAACAACAGATTAATAATGTAGGCAGAAAACCAACAATTTCAGACAAGCTTTTACCATCTGTGAATAATTTAAAGGCTTATATCGCAACCACGTTTGTTTGCACTCTAAATGCTGATGACAAAGTGTATGATTTCAGTGTCTTGTCTAAACCAAATGCAAAATATACTGTGTAATAATGTAAGCACAAATTAATTTGCTTCTAATGTTAAACTCAAATGTAACAGCAATAGTACAGCTTCACTTACTGTGCTAGCATTAGTGCTCCGAGCTCTATGATAAATAAAGAAATCCATTCCGCATCCTGGGTGCTTTCAGCCTTCTGTTCTGCAGGATATTTTTGTTTTCGCTTTAGCCTGTCACTGATTGTCTGTGTTGTTCCATTTTGCATCCTTCTGAGTGGGATTTTATGCCTTTCATCATTTCCTCTCCTTCAGTATCTGCGCTAATGACAGTCACTACATGTTTTATTTAGAAAGCTTTCATCAATGCAAAATCTAAAACTAAGGTAAAACAGTTAGGATACAAAAAGCTGTGTGTATGTGTGTTTGTGTGAAAGTATGAAGGGTATTTTGAGGTTCTCATTGCTCTGAATAGACATGTGGCTCCCATCAACCCTTGTAAAGGGTGATGTTCAGAAAAGTGTCCTGTGTATCTGTGAGGCTTTGGAACTGTTTAATGTGGAAATATATGGTGATACATTGGAAAGAAAACAAAAAAACAAACCTAAACTGTGATATCATAAACAAAGCAGAATATTACAATATACACCCATTAAGCATAACATTATGACCACTTGCCTAATATTGTGTTGGTCCCCCTTTTGCTGCCAAAACAGCCCTGACCCATCGAGGCATGGACTCCACAAGATCTCTGAAGGTGTGCTGTGGTATCTGGCACCAAGATGTTAGCTGCAGATCCTTTAAGTCCTGTAAGTTGCGAGGTTGGGGCCTCAATGGATTGTAATTGTTTGTCCAGCACATCTCGAATGATTGAGATCTGGGGAATTTGGAGGCCAAGTGAACACCTCAAACTCGTTGTTGTGTTCCTCAAACCATTCCTGAACCATTTTTGCTTTGTGGCACAATGCATTGTCCTGCTGAAAGAGGCTGTAGCCATCAGGAAACACAGTTTCCATGAAAGTGTGTACATGGTCTGCAACAATGCTTGGGTAGGTTGTACGTGTCAAAGTAGCATCCACATGGATGGCAGGACTCAAGGTTTCCCAGCAGAACATTGTCCAAAGCATCACACTGCCTCCGCTGGCTTGCCTTCTTCCCATAGTGCATCCTGGTGCCATGTGTTCTCCAGGTAAGCTCCACATGCACCCGGCCATCCAGGTGATGTAAAAGAAAAGGTGATTCATCAGACCAGGCCACCTTCTTCCATTGCTCAACGGTCCAGTTCTGATGCTCATGTGTCCATTGCTGGGGCTTTCGGTGGTGCACAGGGGTCAGTATGGGCACCCTGACTGGTTTGCCCCATACACAACAAACTGTGAAGCACTGTGTCACACCCTCCTCCTCTGGCTCCAGGTAGTGGCAGGTTTTTTCCTTCCCCCTCCCTTCCTCTGTCTCCTCAGGTAGATGTGTGAGCATCGAGCTGGCGGGCAGGTGCTGCCAATCCAATCATCTGCAACTGGCACGCAAGCAGATGGGAGTAATCAAGCCAACTACCTCCTCTTCCAGAAAGACAGACTTTTTTTTTATAGAAGAGCTCTAAGGCTCTGCTGTACAGAAATTCTCCAAGAGGTGGCCCACTGATGCTCAGCAGTATACATGCTGCAAGGTGATCGACCTGCAGCCCGTTTCTCAAGTCAGTCTTCACCTACAAAGACAAATAATAATGAGATTGTTTCTCTCAATTTCCTACACCCTAATCATTTTAAAATTGTTTGTAGTTTGTGTCTGATGATATATTATTAAATGTCTTACCCTATTCATTGTTGAAAAATCCCTCTTACAGTTCATACTTGAGATAGGGACCATCAGGGCAATGGCTGCCTGCTAGCTCATGGAGGGATACAGCTGCGCCCACTCGTCATTCTGGGATGACATTTTTGCATTTCTATATCCTGAAACACATTAAACACAGTGGGGCAACATGTCATTAAATAGGTTCCTCCATCATCTTTCTACTGAAATCCCCCATTAATATGGATCTAACATTTAACCTTAAAAGCTCCTTTGAGTTAATGCTGCTTTTAGGATGACCATTCCTGCAGCAGTGGTTTCAGGCTGCTGCTGCAGGAATTTTTTGGACAGGGTCTTGAGGTCTTCAGTGACAACAGCATCATCTTCTTTAAGTGCTTTGGGTCCCAGCACATGGAAAGCTCCAATTATCCCCAGGTTTTGAAATCTCCTGTCCAGGCTGTCCAGGAGACCATGCAGATATGGCCCCATTACCTAAACATGGTACAACAAAGAAAATGAATACTGAGTTTGATCAATTGAAACCTTTACACTGGGAGATAAGCTAAGAGCTAGATCTCCTTCCCAGAAGTGCCTGTAATACAAAATACAATGGAAATAAAATAAATAATAAATATAAAGTCATCACATCAATCAATAACAGTAATCACATACATAGGTGAAAGGTGACAAGTAAACAGGACAGACAAGAAAAAAAGAAAATAGAATTAGTCAAAATATTTCAAGGTAGCTTTTCAACACTGAACTACTCCACTGACTCAGTTATAAATTTAATTACCTGTGACCTGAACCGTGACCAGAGTATGTCTCGCTAGTTTCACTTACCTACCTAGGTCTTAGCTGACATGAGTTACAGTAGTTAATTCTCTGTACATATTTTAGAGACTCTGGTTGCTGTAATTCCACCTGCCCTCTGGAGGGCTCAATATTCTGAGTGGGTTCCATTATTTATTCTGTTGTGTGTCCTTAGGGGCATTTCCTGTTGTAGTCCTTAGACTTCAGTTGTAGTCCTTAGACTTCTGTTCTCGTGTCTGTTACCCTGCACACGAGTTTCAGTCTGTGGATTCATAACACACTGTGTGTTCCAAATTCTTTCTATCAGAACCAGCATTAATTCTTCAGCAATTTGAGCAACAGTAGCTCGTCTGTTGGATTTGCCCACACGGGTCAGCCAGCTGAGCCATGACCCTGTTGCCAGTTCACCACTGTTTCTTTCTTGGACCATTTTTGATACATAGTGACCACGGAAAACCCGGAACACCCCACAAGACCTGCATTTGTGGAGATGCTCTGACCCAGTTGTCTAGCCACACCTTGTCAAACTTGCTCAAATCCTTACGCTTGCCCATTTTTCCTTCTTCTAACACATCCACTTTGAGGACAAAATGTTCACTTGCTGCCTAATATATTCAACCCACTAACAAGTGCCATGATGAAGAGATAATCAGTGTTGTTCACTTCAACTGTCATTGGTCATAATCTTATACCAGATCAGTGTGTATCAAACCTCGAGTAAGGTTGCAATTAGGTATTTTCAAAATGTAACATACAAATCGCAGAAGTGAGATACATTTCCACTGTAATAAAAGAGAGTCAACAAAAATGAAATGTTATGATACAGTCAGGTTATAGGCCTGGTTTGTCAATAAACTTTCTTCAAATGTCATAAAAAAACAGACAATCAACAGTTGTGAGAGGTAGTCCGCCCCCCTGTGACGAACAACATGTATTGCAGAAACACTGTATTTGTTCACAGGGCTGGGTTTTTCCTGCTATTTTTCCTAAATATGTTCTGGAGAAGAACATGTTAGTCAGTAAATCCATAGATTTGAAAATGCATGAATACACAGAGTAATGTTTAAATTAGTTTGACAAAGTAATATTGTATCAAGCTGCACATGCTGACTCTCTTTTATTACAGTCGAAATGCATCTTATGATACTTTGAAACATAGCTAAGCAAGCTTTCATTTACTGCAGGACTTGTGGATGCAGCACAAACTGGCCAGGTTTAACAGGCTGGATTTGAAATGTGTCTTTGCAAATGCATCACAAATGAGCAGAAGCGTGAATGAAGATGTGCTGCTCCTTTGTCTTTTCTAGTTAGTTAAGTATAAAAAATTATTTAACTCACCGTGCTTTTTAAATGCTACATTTTTGAGTATAACAATGCATAAGTAAATACTGTAAATCCATCAACAATCCTGAAGTGTCAATACAACTTTGATCATTCCATTTGTTTTTACTGGCTACCTTGCATGACATACACTTTCTGTTTTCATTTTGCCATGTTTCCTAAATTTACAACAAAACATGGCTGTATGGTAGTGTGCCTGTCCTAAATCCCTCTTTGTGGCATTTCTGTGTATTTTTTTAAATTAGTATTGTTGTAAATAAAAACAGGCATACTAAAAAGCTCAGAATTACACTAGAAATTATATAGAAGTGTATTCTTCAGGGCTGGAATGAAGTCTTGTTTTAATTCCTCATTCATGATGATGTGCTTAAACAATGAATGTGTCTCAGCGCACCAACAGCAGTGTCCACAAGATGCACTTAACGGACACAACAAGACAATGAGTAGGCTGGAAATTTTATATTCTCTGTAGAAACTCATATGTCACACATTTTGGAAAAAGTGAAGTATAATAAAACATAGAGACATTTTAGAATAAATAACATATTTTGAATACAAGAAGATGACTAAAGACTGCATGGCATTTGTGACATTTCAATATAGGGCTCATAAAAATCAAAAATCCCATTTTCTACCATCTCCTGCATTGGAAAAAGTCCAGTCTTTCACAGAGAGGCTAGGTAAGAACTCAACACACTGAACAATTGGTTTTCTAGAGATGTATTGGATTTCACTGTCAGTTTTTTTTGTTTGTTACCATATTTCATGAATAAAATTACTATTCAAAAGTTTGGGGTCACTTAGAAATGTCTTCATCTTTGACAGAAAATCATTTTCTTTCAATGAAGATAACATTAAATGAATAAGACATACAGTCTAGACTTTGTTAATGTGGTATATGACTATTCTAGCTGGAAACGGCTGATTTTTAAAGGAATATCTCCATAGGGGTACAGAGGAACATTTCCAGCAACCATCACTCCTGTGTTCTAATGCTACATTGTGTTAGCTAATGGTGTTGAAGGGCTAACTGATGATTAGAAAATCCTTGCGCAATTACGTTAGCGCATGAATTTCAAGGAAATTGTCTGGGTGACCCCAAACTTTTGAATGGTAGTGTAGGTAGCAGCTGGATGGCTGCAAATAGAATTCATTTTGACATCCCACTTACAAAACTACTGCTGCTAATCATAAGGCCCAGCTGAGAATGGAAGCTGATTTAAACATTTACAGTCCCATGAGACCAGACAAAATCTCCCTATTGAGGATGCTCAGGTCATGTGATGCTGCCAGCTACTTGCAGTGATTTCTTTTAAAATTGCTGATATACCTAATGAGATTGACAAACTGTATATAAACGATGGACTGTGATGTCACCTATTAGTTTGTGGACTACCGTGTGAGTTTGGAATTTGGCCATTCCGATAGCAAACTAAATTCTAAGCTCTTAGGTTATTCTGTATTTCTATGTTAAATGATCAGTTTGTTCAATTCATTCTTTTTTCCAGGTTAACTATTTCCTGTTAGTGTCTTTCAACTAGCTCATCATGTTTGTGTGCATCCTGTATAAGGTTTCAAGTAAAGACGTCAGAGGAAAAGGCTTGAGTTCTATCTAAGGAAATGTGTTTCGCTTTCGTAGGCTTTTCGTCTCAAAGTTAAACTCAGCATTTCTTATATGATATAGAAAACTGAGTAAACCATGGGGTTACTTACAACACTGAGGATAATTTCAAATGAAGAGGAGTTCCTGAGTTTTCTGTTCACTATTAAAGCCGCTACATTTTGTTTCTCCGTTGAGAATCTAGACTAATGCTGTTGTTTTCCATATTAAATTCACTAATGACCCAGCAAAGTCTTTTTGAGTTTTTAAAGTTCAACAGCTACAGCAATTTTTTATGACACTCACCATGTTAAACTTTTGAAACATGCATCAAGCCAGCAGTGGATCTGACTGATAAATTGAGGACACTACATGCTAGTTGCAATTTACCAATAATAAACGCAGTCCCTCCCTAAAACATTCCCTACTTGAACCTTTATTTTGCTTGAAATGCTACAATAATTTACAAAATGAACATGATACCATATTCCAGAACTCTTAGAAAAAGTAATTTTAGATAATAAGCTTATTAGAAAAATGTTCACGGAGATAACGGATGGCGAAGTAGGATCATTTGCTCTTAGAGTTCTACACAACTTGACTTCTTTAGAAAACCAGGAGTCTCCCCCTGTTGGCTGTTAGAAAGAATGCAGCCAAACTTGCATTTAAATTGGCTACACCTTTCAGACCAAGAGTAGCTCTAGTCCATCCTTAATATACAGTTCAGGGGTTAAACTCAGTGGACGCATCTTCTAAATTTTCATCATTGCATTGATTCTCACATCAAGGTCTTCAATTCCTATCTCAGACTATCTCACACCTCCAAATCTGTGTCAACAAATGCAGACTGTCAGCTGTGTTTCACTGATTCATTTAACATCTGTGGCATCAAAAGGGAGCTGGATCCATATTGTCTCCACATTGACAGATGCCAGCAGTGACCTCATTCACTATTTCAGTCTTTCTGATGCATAATTGATATCTGATTGTAACTTTATTAATCTAAATTATTTTCTGCACAGTAAACAGCTGAAGAGCTGCATATACTCAGTTTCAAGAATTAAATCACTGGGAAGAAAAAGCAGTTGTGCTCAGTATAAATCTAGCACCATTACGGATGTCCATACATGTTTAATTTCTGACTAAGTACAAATATAATTCCATCTGGACAGTCAGGAGATTTTTTTTTTTTTATCTGGTGTATCAACTGGATTACAACAGAGTTTCCAGTGTTGATATTTAAATGCACATATCTGCAGCAGCAGCATTTCTGCAAGCATAGTGTAACTTATACATCTAACCATTTCAGTTAAAAGAAAATAAAGCGCGAGATTCAACAGACACAAAAAACTCGTGTGTTTGTTAAGTCTACGCACAAATGATCCACAACATTTCGACACTCACAGATGAAGCCAATAATGTTGCCTATTGTACAGTTGTAAAAAATTTTAGAGGCTTATTATGACCGGACAACTGGGACAAAGTGTCTGAGAACTGCTCGGGCAACTGGGACGCTTCCCTCCAGTAGCGAGTGCCTACCAATAGTGGTTGAAGGACAGACAAACATGGTACTACAGACACATTTTGGTTTCATAGTCTGTGACTACCTGTGACTCTGCATGTGACAGTCATAAGCAGATTTCTGACTGAAGCTACATCGGCACTCTTGGCACTGATACGGTTTCTCCCCTGTGTGTTTCCTCATGTGAACCACCAGGTTGCCTTTCTGAGCAAAGGACTTGTTACATTCTTGGCATTGATAAGGTCTCTCTCCTGTGTGTATCCTTGTGTGATTGACCAGGTCTGACTTTTGACAGAAGTTCCTGCCACAGAACTGGCACTGATAAGGTTTGTCCTCTGTGTGGATCTTTATGTGTCGTATTAAAGTCTTGGTCAAGGAGAAACATTTGGTGCAGCAAGGACACTTGTAGGGTTTCTGTGCAGTTCCTGCTTCAAACTGGATGATGAGCTCAGTGGATTTTCCTGAAGTCCTCCTAGGAAGGATATCTGTGACATTAATATGTTTTAGCTGCCTGTCTTCTGCTTCTTTTTGAGCTGTGCTCACTGAAAGGAGATGCTGCTCATCAGCTCCACTATCAGGTCCAGCTTCGGTTTTAATATGATCTACTGCAAACACAGTGGAGGAGTCTTTATCTATATCAGCAACAGCCTGGATTTGATAAAGACAGAGGGGCTGCAGAGACTCCTGATCAAACTCACTCTTGTCATAGGGAGTGACAGTAAGTGGAAATGCCTTAATCGCAGCTTCATCTGGTCTCACTTCCAGCTCTGACTCCATCTGACTGACAGCTGTCACTGATGCGAGGTGAGTTTTTGTTCCCGGCTTTTCACTGAAAACCAAATAGGGTTTCTCCTTGGTGTGTTGCTGCCTGTGAATGAACAGGTTGTCCCTTTGCTTGAAACTCTTCTCAAAGTCTTGGTACCTGTTTGGTTTGGCATTTTTATGCATCCTGGTGTGAATGATGAACTCAGACTTGTGGCAAAAGTAGCGATCACAGAACTGGCACTGGTAAAATGAACATTTGTTATCTGGGTGCTTTTTGATGTGTCGCACCATTGTCTTTTTGGAAGAAAACCCACCGAGGCAAACAGGACATTTGAATGGCTTCTTCACGTTGAAGATTTTTTGGGGTGTCTTCAAGTCATACTCTTGCTTCACATCATCTTCTTCACTTTCAACTAGTGTGTCCTGGTCACTTCGATCACTGTCAGTGGCAGGGGAAGTGTGTGGTTGACCTCTCTTAATGATGGGACAGTCTGTCGTCAGTTCTGTAGTTCTGCTAGTGTTGTCTGGTTCCTCCCAGCACACACTAAAGTTCACACTGGCAGGAGGCTGCTGCTGCTCATCTGTGGCACACATCTGGATAGAGTCTGAAACAGAGGAGAGAAAATGTATTCTAAAGACCTGAATATGTGAAACTGCAATTAGACATGCAGTTTTGCAACACATGGTGGTAGCTTATGATGTGCATCAAAACCACTGTTAACTGTGTAAGGATACAAAAACTCAGCAACAATTTCTTCACATAGATCAATCTTTAGGGGGAAATACTTCCATTGTTAAAGATATTAATGCCCTCTACTATGAACACTTTTAAACCTGTGTCTTTTATTCTGCTCTATATCATGATTTCCTTTCTAAAACACAAAACTCCTCATAAACTGACCTTCACTGTGTGACTTGGCGACATCCAGCAGTCTGTGGTGGCTGTCCACCACCCACTTTGAACAGGACATCTCCTCTTCATACTCCACAATTGTCCTCTCTACGATCTTGAAGATCTCCTCGGCTGCTGCAGACAGACACTCACCGACGAGTGCTCTCAGCAGCTCCATCTTTGCTGCCTTCACCATGCTGAGGTGTGCTCTGTTGCCAGAGTAGAGGGACGGGGATTTTCATGTAGTCGACATAAGCCTTTGGCCTCCTTCGTCACTCCTGACAGCTCCACTCTCAGCTCCCTGTTGTCCTCAGATGCCACCTCACTCTGGCTGGCTGTGTGAAGAGATGACATCTGATTCAGCTGCAGGATTCAGGACAAGCAAATTCACTCCTAAAAGCCAATGAACAGTATGTTATGGTTCTACTGTTCTGTCTGTCTCCAGTATTATCTCTGCCTTTTGGCAAAAAAAAAAAAGAAAAAAAGCAGGAAGTAGAGTTGAACAATTAATCAAGTTAAACTTACAATTTGAAACAATACAATTAGAATTTTCCAAAGACTGCAATTTAGGATGTATGAAGTTGAGGTATAAAATAATGGGACTAGTACTTTAATTCAGTTTTAAGCCTGAGCTGACACTTTCAGAGTTTTTTTTTTTTTTCATGTTGAACACTGATCCAGGCATGTAGACTGTGGTTTGACAGCCATACCCCGTACATTCAGACCTAGAGATGAAGCTGATGTGGCAATGCTTTTACAGATTCATGCCTTCTCCTCTCCTTGTCATGAAAATAGATACTAAATTCTCAGTGAATAACTGAACTGAAGCTTGACTTTGAAAATGAGATCGTTCAGCCCTAGTAAACACTCCTGAGAGTGTATTTATATGTAATGGCAGGATAAAGAAAACGAGTATATACAGAGCCTAAAATAAGAATATGTGTGAGGGTTTTGCCTTGGCTATTTCCGTAGTCTAATATTGTTTGAGTCGAGCCTCCGAAAAACAAATTGTATATAAAATATGTATGACAACTACACCAATACTACAGTGACGGAGGCAGGTCTCCTGCTCTCAGAAACTCTTTTTACACACGACTATCCAGCTAAAGCTGCTGTTTCGAAGAGCTACTGGTGCTGTTATTACATTACCTGATGTAAAGATTTACAGTGAGCACCCGAGGTTTAGTCATTAAGATGTATGAGGTTTTTAAGATGCATTTTGAGTGTTACAGTCTCATCAGCTGTTTCATACACACATGCGTTTATGCATTCCAAACTAAAGACCTTTATTGCGCCGCTGCTAACCTTTTTTAAATGCTGTCATTTTAGTCATGTTTATGTGCTTACCGTTATGAGCCACCAAAGGAACACTGAAGTCCGACAACTTTTAATGAAGTTTGGTGTAGTTAGCCCCTCAGAGACAACTCCCACCTTAATTCACCTGAACAATGGCTGTGCTGTTGCCGTTGTGCCTCCAGCACAGAAACAGCTACAGTCAGCTGCCCAGTCTGCCGTCTATGTTTCTCAGTGAACGGCAACAGCAGCAGCACAGTTAGCTTAGCTGACGGAGGTTAGCTGGCTGAGTTCATCCAGAGGAGCAGTGAGGAAACAAGCCGCTGTCTACAGACACACTGACGGACAGGCCTACTGCTGGGACTCACATACAGCTGCTTTACTGACTATAAAAAGCTACACCGCTAACCAAAGCAGCTTTAGCTACAAAGAGTGCAGGGGTCAAACTGTCATAATGCTAAAAATACAACAGCTCCATCTTCTTCTTCTTCCATTGCCATTCTTTGTGCAGGTAACATTACCGCCACCTACTGTCCACCACCGGTACACCTCACTGCGTACTGAGCGTTCTACTGCTGTATTCCAACCCTAGACATTTTTTAGCATCACATTGTAGCTACTTCTCATCATAGGTAATGAAATAATACAGAATCGCAAAAGCCGCATCACTGCTAAAATCGAATGAGGTGGTCCCTGTGTCGTTTCTGACCTTCCCTGAAATTTTCATCCAAATATGTTATTTTGTTTTTGAGTAATGCTGCTAACAAACAAATGGACAAGCGTATGCAGATCTTCACATAACTCCTCCATCTTCCTTGGTGGAGTGAAAATATAATTGCCAGAAGTGACCTATAAACAGTGTTGCCAGCCCTCATGGTTCTGCCATGAGACATCTGCTTTCCGTTACGCTGCCCAAGCCAATTTCACACCAATAAGAGGAAGCATCAAAGGCTGATCTTGAATAGCCATGATCAATCTGTACACACAGAACAAAGTCTGAACATAAGGCTTTATCCACATTTCAGCATCAGCCCTGAGCTATAAACACAGACACACAGACCTCTCCAAAATGACAAAACTCCTGTCATTTGTGTTGACTTTCTCACTCATTCACGTTGCTCCACAATTTCACCTCTTTTATAGATTGAAATGTCTATAAAACACAGCTTTACTGTGTCGAAGACTGAGTCTGTAACAGGTTCAGTTGATGAGACATTTTTAAAATGTAATGTGTGTTTTGCCAAAACATCAGGGAACATTACTTTGGCATGCTGCTTCAGGCTGTTTGTCTGAGTCTTTCTATTAAGTTAAACTAATACTTGCAGCATCAGACAGCAACACCGTCATTGTGGGCATGTCAAAAGACCTGTCCTACACAACAGACCAACACAGAGACAGGATTCCTTAGGAACTAACCACAAATTGCAGTCTGTTCCTTTCTGCAGACAGCTGAGCTAGACAGCTCAAAGTTGAACCACTAAATATTAGAACTCTATAGATTTAGTTGAAAATTGATTGAAATAACTAAAATTATCTGATAACAAATTTAAAATGCAAAAAGTAACCTATAAAGTGTTGAACGCTAAAAGTAATGAAACTTCAGTATTAATAGGTGGCTGAAAGTGATGGATAAATTGTTGAAATAGACTTAAATAAAGACAGCTGATTAAGAATGAGAAAAGGATAGGTCAATGGTTGGACTGGATAAATGGCTGAAACAGCTAGGTTCAACCATTAGTAGTACTGAATGCAAACTTGACCAAATCACCTACACGGTCATTTCAATTGTCTAACAAAGAATTTGCAACAATACAATACAACTTTGACAGACTATATCATTAGTGTTACATTCTGTTGAACCCATTTGGAACATGGGGTGCTTGGTGTATGTAACAGGGTTTTTGAGTTCATCCGCAGGAAGAATGAAAATGTTTTTAAAAGATTGGGAACCACTGCACTCCCTCCCACAGTCCAAAAATATGCTCAAGTTAATTAGTAACTGTAAGTTGTCTGTAGGCGTGAATGTGACTGTGATTGTTTGTCGCTATATGTAACGCTGTGATAGACTGGTGACCTGTCCAGGGTGTCCCCTACCTTCACCCTAAGTCAGCTGGGATAGACTCCAGCCCCCACACAACCCTAATGAGGATTAAGCTGTGCATAATGGATGGATGGAGCCACTGCTTCAGTGTTTCCAACTCATCAGTCTTTCTTCCCTACATCTGAAGATGTGATGCTCCTCAAACTGTACAATTAAATGATGTGCCTTTACAATGTCTATCACCTCTGATGAAAACTGATACTTCTTGCACATTAAGACATGAACATAATCATCAAATTAACCCATAAATACATTTTCATAATGCACCAAATACACCACAATGCCATGACATTGTACTAGGATACAGACTGGAGTCATCTATTCCATTTGCCAGTAACAAGTCACTGTCTCATATGATAAGTCATAAAAGGTTTTATGAGTATATGTTAGGTATAATGACAAAATGCATGATCTATTTTTTTAATACAGATGCCAGTAGTCTAATCTATGATCTTGTTGTAGAGAGACGCTAAATACAAATGTAATTTAGAGGAGGAAACAGTATGGGCCAAAATGCCATAACAGGCTGGTTTACTAAAATCAGGGTCATCAGTTCTAAAAAAAAAAAATTAAAAATGAAAGTCTTTTATTGCAGAGTTATAGCCCTATGCTCTCAGTGGATAACCAAACTACATACAAAATAAACAAAGGTTTTCCAATAGAAAAATACCCAACCTAGCATATGTGCCACAGTAAACCCTATTTCTAATCACCACACATCAAATGCTTCTGAAGCAGTCACTTCTCAGTCACAATTGGAGGCCAACACCAGCTGCAGGACTAAAAGGTAATTCAGCTGATTAACCCTGTAGCCTACCAAGAAATAAAATCTAAGACCAACAATCACTGATAAAGAGAGACCAGAACTTTGTGAATTTAACACAACCAATGTTAGTCTTGGTCTAATTACACCAAAACACTGCCTAATAATACAGAAATGTTCTCATAACTCGCCACTGCCACTACTCCTTCGTGACCATTAACAAAACTAAAACAAACGAAACATGCAAAAAAAAAAAGATACAAATTACTGACACACAATCACATTTTGTTATTTAATCCTCAATCTATAACACAAAAAAAATATCTAACAATTCATATAATTAAATTAAAATGCAATACGTTAGTGTGGATTTTTATAACCACATCACCTTAACAATCAAATAATCCAAATAAAAACACAACAAATTTGTTTGGCATTGCAAGGAAAGATCACAGAGGCACTGTTTCACAATTCTCTTAATAACTGGACTGAGTCCCCCAAATTCAGTCTGCTTGCAGACAGTAATGTAGACAGTCCTCTGTGGACATGTATTGTCCACTAGATGGAGCTATTCACCTTCCATAGTTTTTGTCCTGAACAATTTCACCCATTATATCGAACATCTACTATTACTCTGTGTTTGCTTAAAAATCCATCCATCCATCCATTATCTGTACACGGTCTAATCTTCATTAGGGTCGTGGGGGTGCTGGAGTCTATCCCAGCTGACTTAGGGTGAAGGCAGGGGACACCCTGGACAGGTCACCAGTCTATCACAGGTCTACACAGAGAGACAAACCATCACACTCACATTCACAGCTACAGACAATTTAGAATCACCAATTAACCTCAGCATGTTTTTGGACTGTGAGAGGAAGCCGGAGTACCATGTAAAAACCCATACATGCTAAGGGAGAATATGCAAACTCCATGCAGAAAGATCCCTGGCCCAATGCCGGGACGCGAACCAGGGGATCCTCTAGGTATGAGGCAACGGTGCTAACCACTGAGCCACTGTGCAGCCTTGCTTAAACATGTCAGTGGTAAACTTACAGGTAATTAAATGCAATAGGATTGCATAGACTAATTAAGTGTTTAGTGTCAGATGGTGTGTTCAGGGTGTGTTCTGGGCTTTGGTGTCCAGCAACAATACTTCAGAAAAAGGAGAATTAGTAGGAATTTAGAAATTAAATTAGTTTGGTGAGTGTTTAATTTCCATGACAAAAACATCTGTTCAAACAGCAGCAACTAGAGTGATTTGTGAAGTGAACAGCGGAGGACTGTGGTCGTTCCTGTTGTTGTGGTGAGGGAGTTTCCAGCTCTGCAGCTCAGGGGAAACACCACAGGATGTCCTTTTCCTCATTCCTTAAGGATAGAATTACTACGCCTGTGTGTGTGCGCATGTGTGTTTCTATTAAATAATAGAAAGGGTAACATGTTTCCAACATGTCAGTCTTATGTAATTTCTGTCAGTTGGTGATGCTTCTAATAAGCCTCCAGAACACTAAAAGCTCATGCCTTGACCGTCAGTTCTGTCCGTGTCTCTTCTTCCA
The DNA here is from genome assembly GCF_022539595.1 of Amphiprion ocellaris. NCBI lineage: Eukaryota > Metazoa > Chordata > Actinopteri > Pomacentridae > Amphiprion > Amphiprion ocellaris. The sequence continues at coordinate 16,812,763 of NC_072783.1, read as the reverse complement.
TATGGTCTGACTGATAACATAGTAATACATACTCAACTCTCTAAGATTTCCTTTGATCAGATTCAAACAAGAGTAAGTAACTAATTATATTTAGGTATGTTATGTATACTTATGTATGGTCAAATATTAGCCTCAGTGAAAATAGCAAGACTTATAAATAATAACAAATAATAATGTTCTATGGTCAGACTCCTATCTGAAATATTTTTGTACCCTTACAATTCTGGGAATTTTGTAAAGCAGAAAAGCAGTCAAATCATGTTTTAACAGATTCGATCTTAAAGCTGCTGCATTGTGTCAGAAGTACAATTTAAATGCAAAACTGCAGAAACTATTTTCTGTGCACAAATCTCAGAGAGATGTTTGTTTGGAATTTCAAACCTCCAGCAGTGTTGATGATATTTTGTTTTTCTTTACAGAAAAAGAGAAAGTATTGGCTTGACTGTTTCTGTTTGTTTACATGGCAATAAGAAATGATTGCATTATTTAAGAAGACTGTTCACGTTGCTGCCTTCTCTGTGAAGGCTTCGGTTGTTACAGGTGGTCTGTGAGTTTGAGAAACAGCTACTATATTAGTTTTCCTCAGTCGCTTTGTTACATTTCTTGAATCATCCTCGACATTTGCAAAACAGTAAGTGCATTCCTCAAAACAATTCGTACAAATGGATTACCTGCAAAAGCCAGTCTCTTGCTCAAAATCCTTAGTTCATCTCTTAAAAATAAATATCTGTGTCAATGAACATGTCAGTGCCATCAGAATGACAAGGCCTTGTGTCATTGTGTGTGGATAAGACAGTCAAATTGCTTAGTCATGTTGTCATTATAACAGTTTACTCTGGAGGGATGCTCTGATGTAAACTATGTCTAAAGTTTTGATGACAATTATTGTAAATTGTAAGTTACACCTTAGTGTATGTGGGAGATTGAATACAAGAGACTGGACAAGATTCAAAATTCACATTTTACTGTTTGTTTTGTAATTTGTTGACAGACCATGTCATTACGATACAGAAAACAGCGCTGCATAGCACAAAGAAAAAAACAAAAAAATAAAAGTATAAATGTGAACATAGCACAATCTCCTTAAGGAAAACTGTACATGCAGTGCTGTAGGAATTACAGTGCAGTCTTCCTATACCTCCTGATGTTCCTGTCTGCTGGACCACAAATTCTCATCCATATCATGAATATCTTCTCTTGCATCTTTGAGCGATTTCAGAAAACCCTAATCCCTTCATACATTTCCCTTAATTAGAGAAAATCAAAATTCACCTGGGAGCAATTTACCAATTCAGGACAGATTTAGAAAAAAACATCTAATAGAAATGTATATCCTTGACATCTTATGACAACTTGTTCAACCATTTGCACGTAAAGACTTGTATGATGAACTAATGCCTAAATGTTGTGGGGGTGAGACTATTCAACAGAGACCCATTATAATACATTTCAATCAACATGACATAAGCAACTGATAACGTAGGAACCAGCAGAGAATTGTACAAAATCATTTGCATGGATGTACCAAAGCATTTGCAACTTGCTAAAAGAAATGAGAAACTGCTTTTTTTGATGTGCACAAGTGACATAATGATGTGAAATATATAGTTTTGAGAATTTCAATTCTGATGTGAGAAATGTACCAAAGTGACTCAGAAAAACTGTAAGCTAATACATTCATTGGTCAGATGTTAATTTCTGACATAAACAGAAGCCAGACAGACACAAAGTGTCTTAGGTGTGCATGATTATAACATGAGGATTTAAGTTACATGTTTTTTGAATATATCTAACACAAACATTCAAAATTGATAAGGAAATTATTTGATTCACTGTGAGGTTAACTGGTGATATCTAGAGTTACAGCAAGTTTGCTAACAAAAAAACTCAAGTGGGACAATGACCATGAGCAGTGACATGATCAGAAAGGTTGTGAAAACCCTTCAGGTTAGCTGGACCCATTTAAAAGAGAAAAGTAAAACGAAAAGTAAACATTTTAATCAAAAATTGTCATCTATAACCATCAATCTGAAGTACAAGGACCAACTGTTAAGACAGTGTGTCATGAGCAGTTATTAGCACCATTTCAGGTGTGCTCACCTTCATTCTTACCTTCAAGCCATTAAGGATAATAAAGTACAGTCTTATAGATAATATGGACAAACTGCTAGCTGGTTTACAGCCAGTCTGATTTCATTGGACTTTGTTGTAAAAATGTTGCTATGTTTCCAGATCCCAGCAATGACTGTATTGAGTACACTGCTATCATAATATAAAGAGAAAATGCAATAAACCATAATTTTAAAGAGCAATTTTTTTTGATGATGATATACAATATTATATTATCCCATTTGGAAAATTTTATTCGGAGTCATTATTCTGTCACCTAGTAAATACATTATTCCAATATTCACACTTCTTTGACCTGTTCTGGTTGCAACCAGCTCTGAGGGGAGGAGTTCAGCAGCTTTAATTAACAACAGTCTTCATTGTGTATTTGCCTCCTTTGTCTGTCTGCTCTATGGTGCTCTGAAAGTAGTATAAAGCGGGTTTTACGCTGAAAACGTGATTGTCGAAAGCAAAATAGAATGATGCAAAACACTTCTGTGCTGTAAAACCCAACAGTGGACTGAAAGATGCCAAAACAGTGTACAGCAATGGATGTCTATAAAGGGTGATAACCCAGGTAGCTAGCCTGGTTTGGAACAAAAATGGCGCAAATATGGCAGACCAGAAGAAGTAACTGGTCCCAACTACGGTTCTACAGAATTATGCCCCCCAGATGATCAAGAATATCGGCCTGGGCCAGGATGCTGAGACTGGACCAATGGCCGAAAACTTAATATGGTAATATTTTTCATTTCAAAGGCTGTCTCTTCACTTTAAAGTGCTTTGTCAGTGTTTATGACTTGGATATATTCTTGTTATTGTTATTATTGTTATTATTATTGTTATGATGATGATGATGATTATTATTATTAGTCATTTATTTTTTTAATTATCTTTCACAGTCATTTGTTCTGTTGTTATTCCCCACAAATGTATAAAAATTGTTCCCTGAAACATTTTAAATAAATAATAAAGAACGTTGAACCCGTTAATGAATATGACTGTTAAGCTGGCTGTCACGGTCCTTCCTCCACTGACAGTTTACCAACACCACTCATCAATGGAGGTGCATGAAGCCCATAGGCACTAAGAATGAGTGCGACAGCTGCTGGGGGAATCCTACTACACTATCAGGTCACATGGTATCCCTCTGATCCCTCCACCCCTCCCCTACACTCTGTCTCTCACTAATGCTGTGTACAGTGAGGGAGGGCAAAAAAAGCGGGAGGGTTTTAGAGGAAGGAGGAGGAGGGGGAGCAGCTGAAAGAGAGAGCAGAGCCAACGAGAGGAGGAGGAGGAGGAGGAACAGGAGAGACAGTGAGCAGGGTGAGCCCAGATTACAACCAAAGCAGGACAGAAATAAAGGAATACCACCTCCTCTGACACGTTCTCTGCCTGGGTCAGCTGAAAAGGAGAAGAAACAGAGGATTACACGCAGGCTGTGGTCAGAAAGAGTGGGAAAAGAGGAGGAAGGAAAAGGAAGAGGAGGAGCAGGAGTGCTGTGTTTCCAAGAGCGAGCATTTCAGAGGACGGTGTTGTTACAGAGAGGAGGATGTGGTGATGTGTGTGTGAGCATTTGCAACACATCAGCGACACGAGTGACACGACACTAAGGTGTGCGCTGTGAAGTGAGTCCCCCAGTTACCCCTCATCCACCAGCAGCATCATCCACTAAGACCTGACGAGAGGTTTGACAAGCCATGCTGAAGTTCAGGAACCAGCTGAAGTCCTGCTGAACACCATGGCCCAGGTGAGGAGAGGCTCTCTCTCTCTCTCTCTCTCTCTCACACACACACACACACACACACACACACACACACACACACACACACACACACACACACACACACACGCAAACCATGATGTGGCCGGATTTGGATTTGAAGAGATAATTGCTGGTACAGGGTTGTTTGCACACAGAGTTCTGCTGAAGTTTTGTCCTCTGTGTTGTTATCTCACATAACAGGGTGGTGTACGTTTGATCACAGGCATCTATGCTACTACACAACAGTGAGTGTAACATTAGAGAAAAGGTGAATCCTTAGTAGTAAGGAGGTCTAAAGTCAGTAAATGTTTGCAGCAGTGCGGTACCATGTAATAAATGATCCCTGACTCTCTGATGAAAGGCGGTCTGTAAGTTTCTGAGAGTTTGACTTGCAGCATCACTCAAGAACTGTGTATTGATAGTGAACCAAATGCTGGATTATCAGCTGTCGGAAAGTTGGAAACAGACTCGAAGAACTAGAGTCTCAAGGGTCACAAGGGCCCCAGGTTGTCTACATCGCAATAACTTTATGGCAATTAAACTGACAGTATGCACAACTAAAGCAGAACAGAAACTGATACGATGATGGAATGATACTGTATTGTCTTTTTTTTTCTATGTTTTAGAGCATAATATTAACTATCAACTATTAGGGGTGTAATGTGTACATTCCTGTACAACATTCCCCATTTGTGTTTCAACCACAAGAACTGCCCCCGTACAACATCTTTCAGGGCCATTTCCAGGGGAGAACCTACTGCTGGGTAGGTACTTCTGACTATCATTGAAAAACTGCTATGTGAATCTTGATGCTGATTGGTTAAAGCCTGTAAAAAAAATAATTGCTGATTGGTTAAAAACAGTGAGAACAACATGCACCATTTTCTGCCCTTTTGACGCCCTTGTTGAAAAGCAGCCTTCCCCTCACTCCATCTTGAATGTGAAGTTCTCCATACAGACTAATTTAGCAAACCTTCACTGTTATATTTACATGAACTGTTACATTCAGTAATTACTGTTGCCCACTCAAAGTAACATCGTAGATAAAGTTGCTGGATCCTACATATTGATAGAAAAACAAAGGTGGAAAAGGGTAATCGTGGAAACGTTTGCACCACATTGAACGTGCCTGTAGTTCCTGCAGTCGAAAGCTCCCTAATGGCAAATGGCCATGGTATCATGGAGTGGTGTAGGTTGCAAAGCCACAGAATAATGTAGGACAGTAACTGTTTTTCCTTTTATCAGCAAATTAATATAGCATTGGATATCAGCTGTTAGTTATGTACAGTCATTTTCAGACATGGAATACGTAAGACTACTGGTTAAATTTTGCAAGCTGCTGAAGTGACAGCGTTGTGTTAGTCAGACATAGGTCACTTTTACAGTACAAAGGAGTGACATGTTGCATTCACTGAAACACTGGAAACTAGTAACTAAAGTTAGCGCTGACTACCACAGGACAGCTTTGTCCGTGTGATTTCAGCAGCAAAGCGTCTAGTGTTAACTGTCTTTTGTAATGTGTTCAGCAGTGGCATCGTGTGTGGATGTATGACGAGACCATCCAATCTCATTACAAATGGCCACTGGATACCTTCTTGTTGGGTTGATGGAATGTAAATCATGTAAGAGAACCAAACTGCAGTAGTGACATCAATGGACACAAAAAATCATGCTAAAATCTGTTATCATTATGTCAGGAAAAACTAGGTATTCACAGTTATGACAAAATAATCACACAAGTAACATACAAGTGCATACAAGTCCATGTAAATTATTTCGATTCCATTGCAAAAATTTTTTTTTATTTTCAGCTAAAGTGGAAGCCCAGAGCACATTTTTGCACCCGGGCCTGTAGACTGTCTATGAATCCCTGCTTGGATCTAAAGTTTACTTTCCAGGCACAAAAAACTGTTCTTCTGAAAATAGCAGCCACACCTCCTGATGCTTATTGGCATATCGCAATTTAGTCACCCCAGAAAGGATCTGCTTTCAGCAACCCCATCTGATACAACTACTTCATTTGTATTTAAGGAGACCAGTAATCCATATATAATTGTAGGAATAAAACTCTCGGTATCAAAATTTAAAATGACACTAATTTCGACACAAAACGTGTTGAAAGGCCTCTTATTTTTTCCAGTTAACCAATGACCAGTGTAACCAATCAGATAATGCTGTTGGCAGAATATTTCTGAAGACCACAAAGTGTTGACAAATAGAGACACAGTTGTATCAGAGCCAAAGAAGCGAATTTTAAAATGTATTTATTTTATTAAAAATTGGTTCAAAACACAACAGTCGGAAAATGCTTAATAATGGTTTCAATAATCAGACATGCTGATAATCAGTCAAATTCTAAACAAAGCAGTGAAACGAAGAGGAGAGTATTTTGGGCCTGTCTCTATGAGGGACAAGGCATCTCTCTGAGAGAAAGGAAGGTTGTGTATTTTTAGCCAGTCAGCTCAAGTGATGCAGTTTATTCTGTGGACTAGTGGACATTAGCAGTGTGTGGTCATCTCATAGTTTGTGATAGAAACAGTCAAACAGGAAAAGCAAAACAAGAGAGATCTGTGAGGCCTGCGCTGTGTGTAGAAATAGCATATCCTTTAATATAGAGCAGCCATTGAGTGTGTCAGGGTGGAACAGCTCATTCTACCCAGCAGCATAATGAAGAAACTGTGCAGTTGCCCAGAGTGTGAGAGGTGCATTGTGTTTTTGGAGGCTGTGTAGTTGTGTGTGTGGAAACTTCAGGATATCCTCCTCTTTCTTTTGTGAGACAACAACATCTACTGGAACTAATAGGAGACTGATGGCGATATTAGACTTTTATTACCTGTTTATTACAGACCAGAAGAGGTCAAGCCATTCTTGTCCAGATGTTAAGAGTCATATGATGCACTTTTGGCTGATTAAATATTTGGTACTGGTTGTCTGCATCAATCTGAACTGAACTTTTAACTACATGCTGTATATTGATCTGATTCCATCTAAATGCATACGATTAGATGTGTTAATTATTGGCAATACAAGTACATGCTAGATTAAAGATGTTGGTTGTTGTTTTGGGAAGTTAAGCAATAATCTTTTTTCCCAGCTTGAGATGAGAAGATAAAGATTAATTTCATGTCTGTGTGTTCACTACAGAGCTGGAGTCTAGATGTCGTTAGCTTAGCTTAGGATAACATCTAGAAACACAACAGGTTGTCCTAAAACGTCTCAGTTTTGATTATAAGATGTCTTACATTTTGACATTGGCCATACGAGGAACATTTAAATTTTGGTTTTGCTGTAGAATCATACTTCACAGAAGAGTGGACCTCTGATTGTGCAGAGGACTGCGCTCTGAGTGCCCTTCTAGTTATTTAAGGTTTGTCTTAGCTGCGCAACAGGCTTTTAGAATGCTTAACAGTGAAACACGGTATATCATGTTAAACATTTTGATTATTATACTGACTTATGTGATCAATTAGTTGACTACTATTAAAGTAATCAACAGCTGCTTTGATAATAAATGGATTGAGTATTTTTTTAAGACAACAGTCTAAATTTTGTGATTGCAGATTCTTAAATTTGAATATTTTCTGATTTATTTCCTCGTCTTTGACAATAAACTAAACATCTTTGGGTTGTGGATGAACAACACATTTGTCATTTTGGGTTTTTGGAAACACTTCTCACAAATGTTCACCTTTGTGGAGACCAAATATTGACCTGACCTTAAAACCAGCCTTATTCCTAATAGTCATAGTACAGGGTACTCTTGATTATCTCCATTTATTTTATTTATCCATTTTTTAAAAACTTATGTACAGTTGCATTTGTATGTGTACATCTGGATTTTGGATTTCTGCCTGTTAGTGTCCTATCGTGGATGCTATTGATGTAAACCATAGATATAAATTGAAATTATTGAAAACTCCCCGTAATTAATTTGGTTAGTTCTCAAGCTAGGAATTCCGCATTCACAAAGCAACACGTTGGGTGTTCTATTTAGTATAGAAATGTATTAATAATTGCATCAAATTAACAACAGCAGCAGCTTTGAGGAACCTACTGTATGTCAAACTGCAGTGTTAACTGTAACACAGTTGTAAAAGAACATGCATGCTTTAAAAACACTCCCTAGATAAAGGTTTAAAAATACACATCCTGTATTCAATGTGAAACAGCGGAAAGGGCTTTGTGTGCTCTGTTCACCATATATGAGCTTCACTGTGTGACTCACTTAAGTGACTCACGCCGAGTTGACATGTCCTCGGCACCGAGTCCAGTTCAGCAGCGCTGTAGCCTGAAGCCTTGAGGCTTCTCCTGCAACTTCCCCTTTATATCTTCTCTCAGTTACACTGCATTGACCACTTGTGCCGTTATGGCCAGTGTGTGTGTGTGTGTGTGTGTGTGTGTGTGCGCGCGCTTGTTGAAAGTGGATTTCATGCTGTGCACTGTATCGTCCAGCTGAGGGATGAGCAGAGCAACAAAGGAAATAAAGACAATAAGAGGGAAGTTGGACAGAGGGACAGTTATGTATGTTTAGATAGATTCTTGGTTCCACCGATTTAGCGTTTATGAGCGGTATATAAACATTCAGTAAAGGGTTTATTACAAACTCTAATCAGTAGTGAGTCAATTTATTAGTGCTATTATAATATATTATACTAATAATGCTTTGTAGAAAAACATGTCTTTGTAGAAAAAGTTTGAATTGTTGACAAATAAAGTTGCAATTTTCTTATGTGTGTTTACAACTGCTTTATAATGGGCTAGACCCTTCATTTCTACTTAAATTTAAATTACAGATGATGAATAGTGTCGGTAAAATGTCACCAGTTTTGTTATTAGGTTGCAAACAGTACGACATTATCTGTTGCATTGTCTTTAAATCCTCTAAAACGTTATTCAACCTCAGTGTAAGGTCAGTTTAGCTTTTCCAGAGTTTTGAATCCCCTGTAGGTGACCCCCCACAGACAGTCATTGGAAGTGGACCTACAGATGGGTGACAAACTAAAGGAAAAACCTGAACTCCTCCACCTGTCCCCTCAGAGGAAGAGATGACTACAAATCAATACAGAGTAGCTCTGTGTGATCCCCTGTGATCATTTCTATCCTGATGGGAGTGCTCACGTCCACGATGACAATGCCTCCATCCAGAGGACACAAGGGGTCACTGAATAGTTTCAATAGTTTGAAAATGACGTAAATGACATGTAGTGGTCTTCACAGTCCCAAAGAAACACATAACACACATTGGCATACGTGCATGATATGAGAAACATAGATGATACATACAGAGTGATGCATAATGAATACAGAGTGACTGAGGATATACAGAACAAGCCAACGCTGAAACTGATTCAGAAGTTTACTGTTATGGTCTAAGGCTCTGGCATTAAATATACTTCATATATAGCTGGTAAGTAAGATGCAAACAGTGTGTAGATGAGCATATCAAGTATAGTAAGGGCAATGCAGAGTAGATTGGTGGAAATGGGCAGCTGGAAGCAGTGGGCTGGAAGAAAGTCAGCAGCAGCATCCCACAGTGGACATGATGGAGACTAGGCCAGTTGGTGGGAGAACAACCACAGATCTGAAGCATCCAGCTCTGGGACCAGGGACACTCAGAGAAAGAACACAGGGAGAAACAGAGTGAATGCAATGCAGTAATGGTATATATAGTACATACATAGGAAATTAGAGAAGGGCTCAGTGCATTGAGAGAGCGTAGGCCTATAGCAGCGTAACTAGGGGCATAACTAAGGGACGTCGAAGAAGAAGTCAGTTGTGGCCTTTCAAACCACAAAGGCACAAACATACTCCATAAACATTATGAAATGACATGCAAAAGAATTGCAAGCTGTTCTTATGGACCTGACTGTTATCAGCAGTCAACAGGAGAGTGGAGGAGGAAAAAACTAGAGGGGACAAAAGAAAGAGTGGTGCAGCGACAAATTAAAATGACAATTCCCTATTCAAATCTTTTCATGCCAGACATATCTGTTGATCGCATTTAGTTCAGGTCCAGTCTGACAAGACTTCAGCTGCTGTAGTCTTTGTGTAGCCATCGGAGAGGACTCAGGAAAATGTGGGATTCTAATGCGTTCTTTCATTTGGGGAATTGTGACTAAATCCTGTTTCGGTGAAGCTAAGCCTCTTTTTATGTGTTTGCAGTCTATTTTATATTTTTATCCAATGCCACTGTAAGGACCTGACTCAGGAGAGCAATGTTGGTCATTTCATAGCTCTAATCCAATCTGAAATATTTCATCAAGTCGTGGATAACATTCCATTAAAATTTGTTCTTCGTGCCTAATGACTTTGATTATGTTGTAGAGTTATATTGCTTGAAACTAGACTGGATTTGGTCACATATTTAACCACTACATTTTCAATCCATTGATGAAGAATAAATATCCTCTGTCCACTGTATTTTCTCTGCCTTTGTCCTTTGTCTGCTGCCTGCCTATTGCCTATGTGTCGTCTTTCTCCCTATCTGCTCTTTGACTTGGTTTGATTAGAAATTGATGCATTATTATTGTTCATGCACTACTTATAAACCAGCATAAAACTATGAACAGCTGAACTAATAGCACTCATGTACCAGTGAGCACTGTTGCTAGTGCCAGTGCTGTGTAATAATTACAGCATAGAATAGAGGGGAGTCCACCCCTGTACAATATCACTTAAATGTCAAATATGGGGTAACTTCTACCTATGAGTCTGATGCAGTCTCACTGTGAATCTCACAGGGAAAACAGCATATTTAAAAGCTTACTCGAGGCATGTGCTATCAAACCAAAGGTCCCTTACCATTTTGTTTTCTAAAACGTGAATGCTTAGCTTTGTGACTCGTATGTATGCTATGGCAACCAATTGGCCACAGTGTGTCCCAAAATTTACTCAGAAAAAAGTCCCATGTGGTAAAATTTCACTGAACTAGTTTTCTGTCTTTAAAAAAGAAACACACATGTGTCTGTAATGCCTTTGCAAGACACAAGTCACAGTGACAACCACTGTTTATTTTCATTTTCAAAAATAGCACGCGCTGCTTGGCCTCACAAAACTCAGCTGCTCTGAGTTTTTGTGGCTGCTTTACTGCAGATCATTCTTTCTAATTACAAGTTCCTGTTTGACTGGTCTTCTTTCTCTACTTGTACTGCATACAGACGATTGTGTATGCAAGATCTCTCATTTGTAATACTTTCAATAGGTCTTTCACATTAGTCCCTTTAGAGTAACTTCAATTACTCTTAGTGAAAGAACTTTACTGTTCGCAGTCATGAATATATCAGTGTTCTTCCTGAAAATTGAGAATGTTGGAACAAAAAATAAAAAAAGCATAAAATGAAGACACAGAAGCTACCTAACAAAATGTCAGTATAAGAATATTTAATATTTGGTCAATCGACATGCTTAATCCAAAAATATCTGTATCAATGGCATCTGCAACAGGACCAGCAGACTGGACAGCTGGAGAAACAGAGAGTAACTTTATTTACCGAAACAGTAAAATATGTTTGTAGAGTTAGACTAGACTGACAACAGTTTTCATAGTAGGTAACAGACAGCTCCTTTTTAGCAATGACAAAATCTTTTCATGAGTGTGTTTGTGTGTGCTTGCTTGTGTGTGTTAGTGCGAGTGTGTGTGTCACTTTCTCTCACAAATGAAATTTGAATGATGTGACATATGCAACAGCAGCTATGTCCACTATCCCCTTTAAAACACACACACACACACACACACACACACACACACCCACACACGCACAGAGAGAGAGAGAGAGAGAGAGACAGATGTGTGTTTTCGCAGCTGTTCTTCATTGTTTGCCCATGAATTCATGCATTTAAATACACTTCACCAAACAATACAGAGAAATGTGTGATTTAAGGACCGAGGAATGTGTTGATGAATTAAAAACGATCCCTGACCCAGCTAATGTCAGACTTTATTTCTTTGTTCTGCCAGCTGCTCTTACTTCCTGCAAAATAATGCAAAATAACTGAATAACATGCGATAAGTGTCAAAATGTCCTGTCATCAAAACCAAGTATAGCAGAACGTAAAACTGATCTGACTAAATATGTACATATTTAGTCATAATATTTTCATTTGTTTCGTTTGGTTATGTATGAGTATGGATAGTGGTTAAGCTGGTGTTAGCTTGATTTTAAAGGGGAGCCAGTGAAGAGAAGCTTATATGGGTGGATTATTTTAATTAGTAACTACCTCATTTTCAGTGATGTGCTAATAAACTGTACTTGACCTCAAGATAGTTTGCATCAAGGTTTGTTCACACATTAGAAAACAAAGTCATCAAATACAGAAACAAATATATTATTTTAAATAAGGCAAGACTCTTCTAACATTCTGGTTTCAAATGGCGATACAACTTACGATGGCATCGCCCATTTTCACTTTTGCACAATGAGAGGAAGCGGTGACCCATTGTTACATGAAGTATCCATGGCTGACTGCAAAGTTAGCATGAGAATGTTATGTAATCCATGCATCTCTGCATTACACCTGGTATTAAGATCCATCTCATTACCTTGATTGTGCCCACACTTTGACATGATTTCAACATGGAATTTAGTCAGACTTGTCAACAAACATGGAGTGTCACAGGTTGAAGGAAACAATACTGCTGTATGGGCTCCATTATTTTTTCACAGCCAGGGTACTTCTGCTACTTCTGTTTTTGTCATTTATTGTGAAGCGTATTCTCACTTGTTTCTGTGCAGCACAAATATTTCCTTTACTGGGAATTTTTCTGAATGTCAGGTGAAGTTCTCATCATTGTTTTTTACATCCCTGATTATATGGTATGTTAATTGTAATTCAGTGTGTCCATCTTTGAGATGCTGCCCTGCTGGGGCATCAGTGTGCATCATCAGTGTGCTACAGCCTGCATGGCTCACACCTACAGCTGTTCATGGTACCATCTGTGCTGTAACACACACACAACTCTGTGGGGATGGGCTGTGTATGTCGTTGTGTAATGACGCATGTGTATGTCGAGTTGCAAGTGTGTTTGTGTTGAAACGTGAGTGAGAGTGTGTGTTTGTTTTTCTGCTCCGCTCTACTTCATTCAGCTGTATCTGAGCTTAAAATAGAATGATGAAAGCCTCATTTTTGTGGTGTGTGTGTGTGTGTGTGTGTGTGTGTGTGTTTGTGTGTGTGTGTGCAAGTGTTTGCTGCTGACCTGCTTCCTCCAAAGTGCATCTCCCTCATGGTCCTGCAAGAGAACATATTGCGTACATGTGTGTGTCTGTGTGTGTGTGTGTACAATGAAAATTGCTCATTCTAACGTGTCTTTTATGATATTCTTTGATTTTTGGCTCTTTACATGGTGAGGTGTAATGTTGTCTATTGGTTTGCATTGAAGCTGATTCAAAACCATGCTTATGCTCAGCATCATGTTTTCTTTTTGGAGCCAGGACTTTAGGCAGGAGTTTAGGAACAGATGACTTCACAGATCCAAAAATTTGTAGCTGAACCCAAACGGATGTGAAAATGTACTGCCCAGAATCTCATTCCATCTGTAACAAGAAAAGCACTCACAGAGAGCAGTACTCCGTCAAGGCTGTTCATTCCCCCATATGGCATTGTCAGAAATGCAGCATTTTTTATTAGTTATTGATGATCAAAAATCATTGCAACATAGAACGTGGCGATTTAATATAGATGTACCCACAAACAAAATGACCTTGCGCTGAGCACAGGTGTGTGTTATGCATGTGTACGTTATGTACGGATATCGAATCGTGTGACCTAAATATGTAGCAGGTGGCAGGAACTGATGGGACTCAGAAACACCCTCACAATTTAATTCATTGTTCCTTGTATCATTTTCAACTGATAAGTCCCGATAAGTCCACAACGGTCGATTTGTAGTAGAATAACAATCATGTGATCGTCAGCAGATGACGCCACGTTCACTTGTCATAGTCACAGTGACGCCATGCCACTATTTCACAATGATATGGAAATCTTCAACAAATAAGTGGATCCAGACTATAAGCTGCATCACTGCCAAAATCAAGCGAGGTCATCCTTATGTCATTTCTGACCTTCCCTGAAAATTTCATCCAAATCTGTTATTCCATTTTTGCGTAATGTTGTGCACAGACAGACAAACTTATGCCGATCTTCGCATAACTCTTCCACATTCCTTGGCAGAGTATTGAATATAACTTTGATTGTTTGGCCTTTTGAACTATAATTACAATTGGTAATCATTGATATACTATCATCTGTCATAACAGATGATAAGTTACAATACACACAAAACAAATACTTTATTAATTTATTGACTTAGTGAATTTCAGGACTGTGCAAATAATTTTCAAAGCAAACAACTTACTCCCTGAAAACATACAACTGTTCAAAAGCAGTATTGTAAACTATAAATTAAGAGGACATTAAAATGTTTAAAAAGTCATTTGCCCATTTCAGCATGAAGAGTAGATGATTATCAGTCTGTGGAGTAAACCTATAGAATAATCTAGACAACAATTTCAAGAATTTGTACAACTATAAAACTATTTAAGATAGTGTACAAAAAGATTGCTTGAAAAATATAATAATTTTTTAAGAACTATTTCTTAAGAGGTATAAAAGGTTTGAAGCAAAAAGGAAACAGTGAGATATGGAATATATGGACGTGGTGCAGGTTTCTTTTTCATTTTGTGTGATTTATTTGACTTTTTTTCCATATGGTATTGTGCCATGTATGAAATAATTCAATAAATGTGCCATTTTGGGGGTAGCCCGAACCTTTGATGTGTGTTCCGACAGCAGGAGCCACCTCTGTAGAACCTTTTTCAGGGCCAGTTACATTCATGTCATCTCACTCCTGCCCCTTGCGGTGTAAAGTCATCGGTTGGCAAAAAGTTTGGGACTAGCCATTACAAAGAAGGAGCTGACAATTTCTGAATGGGAATGGTTGGAGCCAGAGATTTCTTTGGACTCAGCATCTTGTGGCTATCTTTGGTGTTAAGTCCTTTGAAGTACAGCCTAATGCCTGGTAGTTGTTGTTTCTGTGTATTCAGCTCAGTTTATTTTCCTCACTTTTGGCAGAGAGAAAAGTTGAATCACTGAAACAGAGAAACAGAGTGAGGGCACAGTTGTTTTTACTATAAACTGTTACCTGGTTCAGTGACTGGGTGCAGCAAAAAATATACCATCTACTCCACCACCCATACAGTAAGCTTAGATTGTTATCCATGCAAAACTTATCGATGTCTGATTCTTTATTTTGTCTTTGAAGATTCAAACTTAATGGCTTTGGGTGTTTCATCCACCAGGCACCAGATTTTTCATAACCAACTATCCAACCTTAAATGTTCCACTGTTTCTTTATTTAGGTTCTACAGTTCTACAGTTTCATTTATCAGAAGCTTTTATCCAAAGCGACTTAGATCTGACAGCAAAGACAACACAAGCAAGGATCTAATAAGGAGAAAACAACCTGGATAAGAGCCATAAAACAAGTTCAAGTGTGATAATACAGTCAGTCAGTGCGGGAGGTAATGGAGGTAATTCTTGCAGTCTAAGTGCAAAGGTGAAGAGCTGGGTCTTTAGTCTTTTCTTAAACACTGAGAGGGATTCTGCAAATTGAACCGAGTTTGGTAACTCGTTCCACCACCAGGCAACCACAGACGAGAAGAGTCGAGCTACAGACTGGCCCTGTTGTGGTGGTTGGAGTGTAGACCCAGGTGGGAGGGAACTGTTTTCATTGTAGTTTTGTAGGCAAGTGTCAGAGTTTTGAAGCTTGAAGCTAGCGGGGTCCCATGCTGTTTTTGGCTGGTTGAAAACCAGACATGCTGCTGCATTCTGGACCATTTGCAGAGGTTTGACCGTGCATTTGTAGCGGTTGTGTACTCTCGCTCTCTTGCGTTGTGTAAAGGATCAAGATCGGATCATTCAGTCTTTGGCACCAAAGGGAGCAGGGCACTTGTCAAACACACTGATGTTATTTCTCTCACAGTCGCACTCATGGTAAAAACTCCAGATATCACAAAAAACACAAAAGAAATTATTCAGCTAACTGTTAGTTAGCACTGACACCATGGAGGTTACTGGTTAAATTACATTCAAGCTTGTAAAGTTGCCCACAACATGGTGTACTTTTTTTCTGTAAAGAAGCTGATACTCTCATAAAAGCATTTGGGATCCACTTTGCATCGATAACGCCCACAGAAGCCTGAAGTTTAGCCACTAAAACAAACTTAATTAGCATTTTCAGCAGAGCTTATACTGATCGACTTACCACGGAGTCAGGATACATGTGGGTGTGCACACCTCTAGTCTGCAGGGGCCTGGAAGAGAGCGCTTATGTTATATCCAGTCACCGTGGGAAATAAGTATATAATATGTAATGACAAGTGATGGCAAGTGGAATTATTAACTCTAACTATTAACTGCCAGTAAAGAGTAGCAGTAGTTGATGCGTGATATAATGAGAGCCTGCACCAGGAGTTGTGCTGCATGTTCAGACAGGAAGGTCCGATCTTTATCCTGATCTGATGTTGTACAGGGCGAAATAATGGGGTTGTCAATGCCCTTGCTTTATTAGCTTCTATACAACCATTCAAAAATAAAACAAAATATGTTGGAAAGAATGAAGGCACATTTTATAAAAGCTGTATTGACTGCATATATCTAGAGGGTATAAAGCAATACATATAAATGTCACTCTTTCACCTTCAGATGCTGTGATTTATTGTCTTAATGAGTGGAATTTATTCAGTCATAGCAGATGGTGGTGAGCAAGTCTAATTGTTGGGTGCCTTTGTGAGCACCATTGACATATGCTTTCAAATAATCTCATGTAGTTGAAAAATTAGACAAGAGCATGTTGTGTAGTCAGTCTTTCACCCTGTTAGTAGATAAATATGTGAACCTGACAGAAGCTGAATGAACTGATTTTTTCCACTCTATAACCAGGGCTGCACTGGTCTGCCAGTAAAAACACTGATGCACTGTGTGGAAATGGAGAAGTCATTATAGTGGTGGAGTGATGACCTTCCAGATAATAAAACTGCCATGACTCTCATAGACTTTTTAGAGTTTGATGACCTTCTCAATATTTTGTTGTTAGTACATCTTAGTCATCACATCCCATCAGGACTCAGCGTATGTCCAGATTATGGTACATTCAGGGGCACTCTGCTGACTTTACACATAAAGTTTTGTTATGGTTGTGGATACATAGTTTTGGAAAACGGCTTCAACTTGAGATTTCAGATTTACAACAGAAAGCCAGCATTACAAACTGAAAGCGGGTAAGAGTAAGATTATTTCTCACACGGATCCATCCTTGCACAGCTGCGGCGTCGATTTGGTCACAAGCCTCTTCCATGGACTGAATGAGGGGCACCTGAGCCTGGGGTCGGAGATCATAAAGCTTCCATCGCCATGCCGAGAAAAACTCTTCGATGGGGTTCAGAAATGGAGAATATGGTGGAAGGTACAGTACTGTAAACTGTGCCTGGTGTTGAAACCAGTTCTGGACCAGAGCAGAGTGGTGGAATAACACATTGTCCCAGATGACAATGTGCTGCATCTGGTGTATTTGGTTAATTACTGTGACGAGGTTGTGCAGTCGGTCCAAAAACATGAGAATGTGATCTGTGTTGTAAGGGTCCATACTGGCATCATGGTGGTTTTATAGTGCTCAGACCTGATTGGTGTGTGTCTACAATAAAGCAATCATGTGTTTGCACACCTGATGTGTGAGTTTAACCAACTGGCTCATGGATGTGGTAATTTGTCAGTCAGTGCTTTGGAACTGCAAGGAAGTGACATCATGATATATATCTGTGTCTAATGTATGCAAGTGTGTGTAATGTTTCGCCAATCACTGTGTGTATTGTTCTGCAAAAAGTCTGAGGCTGACTTTGTGTTCATAGTGGTGAAAATCTGGTCCAGTGTTTTGTTCCTTGAGTGTAAGGTGTTGATAATTATGTAATTCTTTTGTTTTTAGTGTTTATGTAATCATAAAAAAACTGTAATGATTTCCTGCTTGTCCTGTCGGCTTTTCCCTTCAGGGGTCACCACAGCGAATCATCTGCTTCCATCTAACCCTGTCCTCTGCATCCTCTTCTCTTACACCAACTACCTTCATGTCCTCTTTCACTACATCCATAAAGCTCCTATTTGGTCTTCCTCTAGGCCTCCTGCCTGGCAGTTCAAAACTCAGCCTCCTTATACCCCCTATCACTATCCTCCCTCTGTACACGCCCAAACCATCTCAATCTGTCCTCTCTGGGTTTATCCAAACATATCAAAACATCAAACATGTGTTGTCCCTCTGATGTACTAATTCCTGATCCTATCCATCCTGGTAACTCCCACATTAGCTGTAGTTGTCCGGTCATCTGGAAGCACCCCCAACCACCGCCACCATCTCTAACTCATCTGAAGTTGTCAGTTGGCTCGCCCTCTGGTGGCCTGCGTGCCCCTCTGCACATTCTAAGCATAGCTTTGCTGCGGATTAGATGGATTAGATATTTAGCAAAATCTCTCTGCGCTGCTGTAAATAGACAGATGGGTGTGTCCCCACCCTCCCCCAGCATGCAAACTCACCAGCCTCTCTGTTGCCATGCCAAACCACAGCATGCAGAATATAGACAGATGTTGTCTATTCAATTCCAAAACATTCCAAGGTGGGGGGGTGATGGGGTGGGAGTGGGGGCGGGGTCGGGGTGGGGGGGGTGCCGGGGGAAGTAGGAGGTCACAGGGTGCATAAACTGAGAGACTGGGGGATGATGGGGGGTGTAGATGCTGGGCCCTCCTGCAGTGAGGATGAAACTCTTTTCAGAACAAGGCCAGATTAGTGCCTTCACAAAACACAAATACACACACACACACGCACACACACCCATACACACACACACACACACACACACACACACACACACACACACACACACACACACACACACACACACACACACACATAAGGCAGGTCACCCTTCTCCTTCCACTTTCCAACACATTGTCTATAGTAAATCCTCTGCAGCCTTGTTTTTATTGGAGCAGAGGTGTGAGGATCCATAGTGCTGAACTGTAATGTAGGTCTGGAGGAAAAAAATTTGGGGGCCCTTCGTTTAGGGATGTTTTGAAAATAACAAATCTGATAATCTCCTCGGATGGAAGATCAGATTCAGTAATTCCAATAAATCTCAAAGCGTAGTGTAAACATTTGGGGTAATATCTGAATGACAGTAAGACAAATATGAGCTCAACTGGGCAAGAGACCCCAAACAAAGACACTATACAGTATGTGTGGTATTTACAGAGGCTTAAATTAGTTTCTGTTTTTTGGTTTGTGTTGAAACTGTTCAAAAACTGCTAAATCCTACTTCATGTTTGTGATCAACGCTTCTAATATTTGTCTCACCTCATGTATGCTAATGACTTACAAGACAACAATAAAGTAGAACAGTCACCTTTCTTTCAACTTAAACTGAATAAGAAGAATTTAAGACAAAGCTGTTGTGGTGGATGACACAGATGTTCCTGATGAAGTGCTCTATGAGTGTACCTTTAGTGGTCGTTCTTAGTATATGGACAGAGATATGAAAAAAATGTAATATGTTCTACTACAGTCAGACTATTTAACTGTATTGTATCAAATTCTTTTAGCTCATTTTAAACTCCTTACTGCTGGTATCTGTGTTTTGCTTAGTCTGCTGCAGCTTTTTGGTATTACAAGGGTTGGAGCATTGAACAGGGAAAAAACCCAACCCAACCCATGAGCGCATATATGTGTACATACTAAACCTCCTGTCAGACCAGTAGTGTAGTAGGCTAAATAAGCAGAGGTATCTCACTTTTTTGGTAGCATTTATGATAAAACTAATATATTTTGTGATGTGGACCAGTGTAGACATTTTACTGTGAAACTACCTGTTTCCCATTTAAATAAATTATTTGCTGTCTATTTTTTTCCACCATATAGTGTCATATTGTGTCAGTCAAGAGTTGGCAGAGTGAAAAAAGGTTACACACATCTTAGAAAACCTTCTGTGATATGTCAGAGTTTCATCAGTCTTTACTGAAATGTTCTTTCATATTCATGCCTTTCAGCCCAGTCCACAGTGCAAATATTACATATTATTTTCACAAAAAGGCTGTAAAATTACAAGATGGCTACATTACTGGCATATCCTATATTAATATATATCATTATTATAGTACTGGTTCACATTAAAAAACTTGTTCCAGTAGCCATTGTCACAATTGGAAGTTGAAGGATTATAGTGCATGTCCTAATGCTCTAAGCAAATGATAAAAAAATTAAACCGAATCATCAAGCAAGCAACCAAAATCCCAATCTGACGTCATGATGCTGGCTGATGTAAGCTGAACCAGTGCTTACATAACAGAGTTTAACTGTCCTCCTGTGGTCCATGATGCATGACTGGATGCCACTAGTGATGCAAGAGAGAAATTCTTTTTGGGGAAAAAAACAGTATAGTTTTCTTCCTAGGAAGATAGGAAAAGTCATCCCCTTGGCAAATCAACCAAACTCCAAGTTCACTATCTCTATTAGAGACCTACTCTTCGCAAATCTTTCCTCCATATAAATGCAACCTAAAGGTCCTGTTTGATACAATAAGTAACATTCTCAACGAGAAATTGGGGGCTCATCTGTTATGAGGTATGGTCTGGTGTTTGGTATGCTTCTTTCTCTTGGAGGAAGTTTTGTAAAAAAAAAACCTAATTTGAATTGAGCACTTTGTTAGCACAGCAGCATCTCTGTGGGCTGTGGACAGGTAAATTCAACATTCATAATACATGTGAGTTTTTCTTTTGTGTCAGCGTTTGGTAAACCTTAAAGGTTATTTGATTGTGCTCTTGGAGATGAACTTTGAGGTGTTTGTATTTCAATGCAGTTTTCTTGTTGTTTGTGGCTGAGGAGACTGTTTTGCTGTCCTTTGATAGTTTTGAGCCACAGACGCATGAAGGGCTTGAGCCAGGTGTGCATACTACTTGTAGAAGAGGTTCCCTTGCTAGGTTTAGCAGCATTTCCATTTTGGACTTTGTTGGGGGTTGACTTGTAGTGTTGAGGTATGGTGGTTAGAGCATCTCTTTTCCCCTTCCCTAAAGCTGCTCATCGCGTTCACCCAGAAAAGCATAACTATCTTGATACTGAGGTTAAGTATATGCTCAATAATGGTAACGCCGAACCATCGTCTTCCAGTAGGGCATCGCCTTGCCTGCTGGTGCCAAAGTCTGGTAACACCACCAGGTTTTGTTCAGACTTTCGTAAGGTGAACAATGTGATAAAGCCTCATTTCTTTCCACTTCCTTGAACAGAGGACTACATCGACCAAGTAGGGTGAGCTAAGTTTGTGTATAAGTTTGACCTGCTGAAGGGGTATTGGCAAGTTCCATTGTCAAAGGGAGCTTGAGAGATAGCTGCATTTGGTACTCCCACTGGTTTGTATTTTTATACTGTGATCGCCTTTGGTTTGCAGAATGCATCAGCTATCTTTCAACGGCTGATGAACATGGTGGTTGGAGATTTGGAAGGCTGTTCAGTGAACTTGGACCATGTTGTCATAGATTCTGATGACCAGGATGGACATCTTGTCCATATTAAGCAGTTGTTTGACCACTTGTCTAATGCACAGTTAGCTGTCAGTTTGGTCAAGCTACCCATGCTCTTCTTGGTTTTACTTTGGTTTGCCTTACACTGACAACATGCACCACACCATTGACCACTGCCACCATACACCCTCACACACCACTGATGCTTATTACCACACCTCATTGTCATGTTTTCCTTAATAAATAAAGGATTAAATAAAGTTTCAGTAAAACCCTCTGTGCATCTTATGTTTTGTTACGGCCTAAGAGCCAATTGTGACAAATTGCAATAAACAGTCCAAACCTAAGGTTCTTAACCTCAATTTGGACTGTAATAACTTTTGTTGTGACTCAGTCAGTCTGCTAAGAGCCAGTGATGATCAAGCAGCCTTGTCAAACATGTAGTCAAAAATCACTTCTGGATCATCTATTGGAGTCTTCAGAAGAAAGTTCTCAAGACAGAGTCTTCAAACAGTCTTCAGAGTCTGATGTGAATAATGTTTGTTTAATGCAGAGGCTGCAAGAACAAAGCAAAATATAGAGATTTTAAGTGACTAAACATCTCTGTTCAAGTTCTTGTATATTTTTGAAATTTCTCCAAACTCTCCTCTTCCTCCTGGGTAAATCACAACCTTTTTTGTTTTTTAAGACCAATCAAGACATCTCTGCCACCGTTATGTTTGAATTTATTCCTATTTGAAGGTGCATGATCTAATCATGGCTAGTTTTCAAATCCCTCTGTTTTTGAAAAACATCCAAGTTTTGCCTTTTTTTCCTCTCCTCACAGCTGCGCCTGCGTTCCCCTCGACAATTCCTCCCCAGTCCTTCAATTCTTCCTCCTCAGCCCTGGGACTGTCTCTCCATCCCTGGTATCCTCTCTCGTGCCTGCCAGGTCAGCGTGACCTTGGTAAAACTCATACACAAACCCAGCGAGAGCTTGTGCTTCAGACAATCATTTGTCTGAGTTGTTGTATTTCTATAGGTTTTAAGGGTTGTGGTTTACACATTATTGTTCAGTGTATACATGGAATCCATTTAAAGATCATATTTTACAGTTTTATCATTTGTTTGTGCTTTAATCTACTTTAAACATATTTTCCAGTTTTGTTCAACTTCAAATTTCAACACTTTCTCTAATTTTTTTGTGGACAAAATTGATTAGGTCCACTGTCATCCCCTCTTCCACTCCCATTTCAGCCTGTCCAAGTCGGCCTTCCATTCATAAATGTTTTTCACCGGTAACATTGCAAAACTCAGTGATTTTATGAACAGTATGAAGCCCTCATAAAGCCCTGTTTATATTTTCCCCAAAGCCTTTTTGAAATATATCCTTGGGGAAACTGGTTTAAGTCTGGTCTACATTAATAACACTTCTCTTGAATCTGGTTGCATCCTATCTAATTTTAAACATGCTGTTATTCAGCCTCTTTTGAAAAAAAAAACTAAAACGAAAGTAAGCAGCTAAAAGGTCACCTTGGATCTTTCTGCGTGGAGTTTGCATGTTCTCTCTGTGCATGTGTGGGTTTTCTCCTGGTACTCCGACTTCCTCCTACAGTCCAAAGACATGGTGAGGTTAATTGTTAATTCTAAATTGTCTGTAGGTATGAATGTGAGTGTGGTTGTTTGTCGCTATGTGTAGCTCTGTGATAGACTGGTGACCTGTCCAGGGTGTCCCCTGCCTTCTTCCTAAGTCAGCTGGGATAGACTCCAGCCCCCTGCGACTCTAATGAGGATTAAGCGGTGAATAGATAATGTATGGGTTATTATTATTATTATTGTGAAAGTGCAATCATTTGATATGCAGTCAAATATTATGATTTTTCATATTATTAATACCTGTATATAGGAACCCTGTAGTGTCCCTATGTTGCCCGGTCAATCTTGTAGGGCAGAAAATGATGTGTAACAAATGAGCTTAGAGTAGCTGCTGTTGCACTAGACATCAGTCAGCATTGTCAACCGATACACCCAGGCTATTCCACAATAAAATATGCTTATATTACAATATCGTGTAAAAACGTCACATAAAGTCGACTATTTTGATATTAGCAGGCAACAAACATATTTCCTCTTTAGTGAAATGATAGTTTTGATATGTGCTTGAAGCTTTTGCGTCCAGAAGCAGGCTGCTGAGCGCCTTTATTTTGAAATCGTTGTTTCCGGCGCTGCACTGCGTTACTATGGCGTCATGACGCTGCTCGCTGTGACTGTTGACGGCGAGCAGCTCCGGAGGCGCTTTATTGTGGGCTGAGCCGCTGCAAACGCCGGGACGTGAGAGAAAAGGCGACTGCCCATGATGTTGACAGCAAAGTAGTTTAAAACAGTTTCTTTTTTCGGCTTACACACACTCGGCTCTGAGACCCCAATGAATGGAGTTGCTTTTTGCCTTGTTGGAATTCCACCTCACTCAGACATTGAAGTAAGTCACAAGTGAATACTGGAATATGTGCGTTACTCATGTTTCAGGCATGACTGGAAATACGCTCCTTTTAATTTTATACTGCTGTATTGCTAGTCTGCTGTTTTTTTCTCCTGCAAGCTGCCTTTTTCCTCTTCTGTCAGCCACCTTACAGACATAAATCTCTGAGATGCTAATTTTATATTTAGCTAAAATGTGTGCCTGTAATAAGCGGTCCAGTGTGTGACATATTTTAATGAAACTTTAAAAGTCACTGTAATTTGGTACGTCTACAAATGATTTAGTTGTTTGCAGCCTATATTTGTATTACAGTCACAGAATTATTGTCAGTTAAAGTCCATTTCCAGACTATCCTGCAGCCAAAACACTCCCCGTGTTGGGACTTTGAATTTGGAGATGCTCTTATGCACTTATCCATGTCTTATGCAACTTGTCAAATTCCACGTAATGTTAATCCATGAGTGAGTGATGACCGCAAGTGTGCAGTTTTGCTTGAAAGCGAATGCAGCTGTAAATCTGTCCAGTAATTCGCCGTAGTCCTGAAATTCACAGTCATGTCCTCATCACAGCTCATTCTTTCAGCAGTAGGATGCAGCATTCTGTACATAACTGAATGATTTGTCAGTGATGTGAGGGAATGTTGCACAAGTTTTCACTGTGGCAATTTTACAACCCCCCTCATTGCAGAGATGAGGTACGGGTGGGTGGGCAGAGAGACAATAAGAAATTGGACTGGAATGCATTCGCTTCCATATGCCAGCCCACATATGCACAATCAGTGACAGAAGGCACATTGTAACCGTTAGTCTTCTCTCAGTGTGGAAACATTCACTCAGAAATGACACAGTATTAAAAAAAGAAAAGACATTTAGATCTCATGATTAGATCTCATAGAACACAACAGAGCACATTAATGAGAGTTCTTACTAATTTTTGTTCTGACTTTTTTGTGTCATCACTCATCACTTTGATCACGCTGATCACAGCACATTGTTCTTTGCTCCAAGCATATGAGTTGTTTTCTTCGTCACTGTTCGGTTTTCATGTTATTCACCGCTTATTGCTGTGAGATTGTGTCATGACCCAGTTAGCTTCAGGGTCATACACCAGTGTTAACAATGAATGTATTGGTAAAATTCACATTTGAATGTTGTAAATCGGCATGAAAAGGTGAGTCAAAATTATGTCTTTTCATTTAATTGGAAAAAGTTGGATGCCAGAATAATATCAGTCTCATTTCTGTGTGTTATGTATGGAACTGGAGGAGGGATGTGGTTATCTCAACATAAAGACTAGAAGCAGCTCACTTGGTTCTCTTCAGAGTTAAAAAATATCGATGTGTTGTATCCTCTGTGTTCAACCCAAATGCTTACACAGGGCTGTGGAGATTGGTCTGTATGTGTGAGACAAGTATTAAACTAGTCAGTTCACTTTCTGATTTAAAAAAAGTAAAGTTAACAAATGTTAAACTAATGTTTGAAAAAGTTTCTAAATTCTATCATTTATTGCAGCCCCAACACTTAATTGGAATTTCTTTCAGTGGGCTCTACTTTCATCCTGGAGCTGGAGTCTATCCCAGCTGACTTAGGAAGAAGGCAGGGGACACCAGGACAGGTCACCAGTCTATCACAGGGCTGCACATAGAGACAAACAATTACACTCACATTCTCACCTATGGACGATTTAGAGTTACCAGTTAACCTCAGCATGTTTTTGGACTGTGGGAGGAAGCCGGAGAACCAGGAGAAAACCCACACATGCACAGGGAGAACATGCAAACTCTGTGCAGAAAGACCCTGGGAAGGCCGGGACACAAACCGCGCATCTTCTAGCTGCAAGGTGAAAGTGCTACCCGCCAAGCCACTGTGCAGCCGGCTCTACAACAGCAATGATTAATTTCATTGTACACAGTTATACTGTGTCACCAATATACACAAGATGTGGCCACAAAACACCCCAAAGAACACACACTATTGCAAATACAATACAGTAGTTACAAAGTGGTTCAATCATTAGGCCCATGCCCTTAAAGTGCCAGATGAAAGTGCTTGTTTATAAGACCACTTAAGCATTTAGGGTGTGGATTGCTTCAGTGTATGTGATGTTGAGTGAATCTAAAAACGGTTTCTTTAACTTGAACTTAAGTAGGTATGCAATTACTAAAACCTCCCTGAGAGAGAAGATAAAAACATTTTTAAACAATAGAGAGGTGATACTAGGGAAGTGTATGCTGTTGGCTTTATGTTAATATGGTTGCATCTGAGCAGAACAGAAGGTAAGTGCTTCTTAACTAACCTGGCCCCAGTGTCACACTAACAGGCAACACCAGATTTTCTGCTGCTGTAATGTTTCTATAAAGCAGTTGCATTTCATATAGCTGAAAAACATCCTTACGGGTATCCAAGATGTTCCTATCTCTTACTCATCAGCTTGTTTGTTAGTTGCGAGGTACCAGGCATACAGTAGGTTATAGTGATTTCATGAATTGTCTCAATGAAGTAAAGACACGTGTGGCACTTAGACACTGTAACTGTTGAATTTGGCCAGGCCATTGCAGAGCAAGTAATTACTTTTTTCTATTTTGTGAATGGTACTTTGAATATTGATTCAACAATGACAACCTCAAACTGAAATCGAAAAGAAAGAGTTACAAAATGTTAGTAGACAATGTCATTAGCATGTTGGTGAGACTGTTGCGGAAAAGTGACGCAGGATCTTTGTTGATGCATGAAGGAAATTTTCCAGCACTTTTAGGAGTCATATTAATCAATAATAATCCAAGACTTTTTCCAGACTTCAATGCATTTGCTTCAGATTTATAGTAGTAGTATAATGATGTGTTCGCCATTCTGATTTTGTGTACTGTAAATTTACCATGTTGCTCTATTTTGTATGAACAACCCGTTGTGTGTCTGTCTGTCTGTCTGGGATAAGGGATTGTACATTCCTGCCAGGTATTTAAAAATTAGAAGAACTAATGGTTAATAGACAGAGAAGTTGCATTTTTGTGCTGCAAAAACCTTTTTTTATAAATATTTGGGAAGTTATAAAATTGTCAGGTAACTTCAGTAGAACAATTTGGTCATCCATTGAAATGCAGTACATATTTTAACTCTATTCTGAGAGAAGTGGTAAAAGAACACAAGAATTAATGCCTGGAGTTCAGTCATTTGCAGTTAACATGATAAACAATTCATCATTAACATCCTTACACCTACTGCTCATGACTATAAGCTGTAGTATTCTGTTATTCATATGTGAAGAATTGCTGCCTACTTTGCCACTGTTTCCAACTGTCTGGGTCATCTGTCTAATCCTCATCGGGTTCTGTGTGTTCAGTGGAGCAGACTCCTCTTGCCTTATATGTCCTGTATCAAGCTTTCAAATGCAGCCCTTAGCTGAGGCAGTAAAGGGTAGTGAGTTTGTGCTGGCCTTGGCTTTGGTTCATCAATAACATGAACACAACAGCGGCACTTAACTGTCAAAGCAGGTAGCATGTTCAGAAAAGACTTGTTTAGCATTAATATTGCATAAAGTATTGATGTAGCACACTGATAGGCTTCAGAGCTGTTTCTTTGCCTCCATACAGCATATCTTTCTGTGGAGTTTGGCTAAATGGCCTGGTCACGAAGCAGTAATGTCAGCCAATATTGCTGCCGTTGGTTTGGTTGAACGCAGTTAAGTTGTTCTAATTTTCCAGTTTAGGTATTTCTTGCCAGTGGACATGGTGCGCCGTTATAGTGTGAACATTACATCCCTCTGTAAATGCGGGCTCTGGTTTTAGAGTAGTTTTCGCAGGTCTAATGAGCTGAGCAACTAAGCTTAGAATAGTATATAACTCTAATTTTCACACACACAGGATCTCTGTCCGTTTCTGTCTACACCTGATGTACTGATGTTTCTCAAGTAACGCTTCATGATTTCCCCTAACACAAAAATATGAACACTATGTCAATAATACACTAAGATACAACTGTAAGGCAGTGGGTTTATGCATGTTCTTCGCGCTTTCCTCCCACTGTCAAAAGACCAGATCAGACCAACTGGAAACTTTCATGGAAGTGTGAATTGTTTTCCTATGTGTGTATTAGTGTATGCTGGTATAGGCTCCAGCCCTCTGCGTGGGATAAGTACATGCTGTGACTGGATGGACAGATTGCACTGGAAGAAGTTCTGTCCACAGTGGATAAATTTGCTCTGTCCGAGAAGGCAATATCACTAAGTGACTTTCCCACTTACAATGATGAAGTGTCCCTGTACTAACAAGCACTTAGTCCCTTCACATTAGGTTGAGGGACTCATGTGTGTGGATGAGGGGAGGGGCTGGAGTGGGGAGGGACAGGGAGCAAATAGCCTGCTGCAGATGGGGAACAGTCATTGTTGTGTAGTGTTTTTTTTTTCCTTTTGGACTTGGGAATGAGGGGCTTGGCTCTGTATGGCAGTGGAAGGGTGGATGTAAGGGGGGTGGGTGGGGTGTATATGTGTGAGGGGTGGGGGTGAGGGGGTAGACAGGCTCAGACTTGCTGTGTAACGTGTGACAAAGGAGCTCTGTTACAGTGTGTGTACTGTGTGTGTGTGTGTGTGTGAACGAGAGGAATGATGTGGGTAGATGCTGTGTGGGTCAAGGTTGAAAGGTCAGATATGAGGCCAGTACAGTCTTCTTTTTTAGTGCTCTGATAACTAGTGGTTCCCACCCATTACGGTGGTGAAGCGTGTGTGTGTGTGTGTGTGTGTGTGTGTGTGTGTGTGTGTGTGTGTGTGTGTATGTGTGAAAAAGGGATAGTTTGCACACACTGGACCATTCTTTTTCCAACAGGTGGGCTGCTCAGGAATGTGTCAGTGAAAGGACATTGATGATTACACTGCAACCATGGAATGATGCTTGTGTGTGTCTGAGCAAATCCCGTTTAGATGAGAAAAGAGAAATAAAAGCAGGGAAACGTGTACTTAGGGAATTTAGAGGTGGATAAAAACTGCGCACTTGCGGATATTTTTAACCCATGTGTGCTTTTAATAGCAGGTCTATTTACAGTGATGTAAAAATATTTTTGTACACTCCATGCATTTGTGAAATATTGCATTCAGAATCACTGTTAGGTCTTCAAGTGCAACTTCTTTTAATACAGTCACAGCCAAAGTACTAAACAAATCCTAAAAAAGCCATTAAAAACTTAAAATTGATTGGTTACACAAAAACACAAAAGAAATTTTGAGTATTGGGTCATTTCGGTACCAGTGATCCACTAATGAAGGTCGTGCTTAAAAGACATAATTTTTGTTGCCATGCTTCGCATCTATATAAAGCCAGCCAATTTGAACGTTTTTCAAAGACAAAAATGGCTAAAACAAGGAACCTAATCCAGGAAACACGCCTGAAGATACAGATTCTCAGCCAGGAAGGGTACAGCTGCTGTCAGATAGCCAGGAAGTGCAGATGCAGAGGTCAAACCAAACTGTAGTATTCAGTGTTCCACCTGCACTGTACGTGGCTGACTTTCAGATCATGGCTTAAGGTCCCATGAGGCTGTCAAGAAGCCCCAGATCAATGAGAGGCAGAGGTTAGCCCAGCATCGTTGGGCCCATGTACAGTACCTACTGTCAAGCATGATGGAGGCAACATCATGGTTTTGGGATGCATGAGTGCTGCTGGTGTTGGTCATCTCACTGTCTGTGATGGCACATTGAACTCTGCCAAGTATTGTGCCATTCTCCAAACCTACATGCTCCTTTCTGTTCATGCACTGTTCCGTCAAGGTCAAACTGGATGTTTCAACAAGATAATGCCCCTTTCCACACATCCAGGGCCAGTAGAACTTGGCTGCAGGAGCACAGTATCCAGGTTTTAGAGTGGCCAGCTCAATCCCTGGACATGAGCCCCGTTGAAAATCTGTGCTGGATTATCAAAAGGTCTGTTTCAAAATGTAAACCAAAGAATTTAGAAGAATTAAAAACAGTAATTCAAGAAGAATGGGACAAGATTAGCCCTCAACAGAATGAAAGGCTTGTGTGGAACATGCCAGCCAGGATTGGAGCTCTACTGTGTGCTAATGGCAGGACTACTAAATATTAATATGATGTGATGGTTTATTTAATTTTTGTTCAGTTTCGAATACATTCTCTGTTATTTGTTGACTTTGATACCAACAATGTTGAGAACTGACATTGAAACTGTCAAGAATTTAGTTTTGTTAGTTTTTCTTGTACACAATAAGCAAAAAATATCATTTGTATTTGTGTCTGTGTAATGCAGCCACACCTTTTGAAACACAAAAAGGATTTTTCTACAAATATTTCATGATAATATTTGAGGTTTTGGGTTCGGGTGTCCGAAAACTTTTTGCTGCCACTGTACATCCATCTGTTTTGTGCCCCGACTGCACGCCTTGCAGTGAGAAGGTCCCTGGTTCGCATCCTGGCCTGGGCCTGGGATCTTTCTGCATGGAGTTTGCATGTTCTCCCTGTGTATGTGTGGGTTTTCTCTGGGTTTTCCGGCTTCCTCCCATAGTCCAAAGACATGCTGAGGTTCATTGGTAACTCTAAATTGTCTATAGGTGTGAACGTGAGTGTGGTTGTTTTGTCTCTCTAAGTGTAGTCATGTGATGGACTGGTGAGCTGTCCAGTGTGACCCATGCCTGGATATGCCAAGAGTTGAAAAAAGAAATCAGAATTTTGCAAAGTGCATGGAAATAGACTTAGTAAATTAACCATGGTGCACATTCAGTGGAGAAACAAAATCTACAGTTCTGTGAGGACTGTTGAGGAAGCGTTAACCTTTCTCACATTGGTACATGAAACAAACAGAAATGTAATGTTTACCTTTATGTTTTCTGCAAAATTTTACTTTCTTTGATTCATTAGTGGAACTTTAATAATATCATTTGGTTGAGTGGCACTTGCTGGAGAATTAACTAACTACTAGCAGTAGTAATGGATGTATATACACATTAA
Source organism: Amphiprion ocellaris (assembly GCF_022539595.1). NCBI lineage: Eukaryota > Metazoa > Chordata > Actinopteri > Pomacentridae > Amphiprion > Amphiprion ocellaris. The sequence continues at coordinate 16,781,930 of NC_072783.1, read as the reverse complement.
TTTGCATTTTGCTGATCATCTGAAAATCTGTTGAAATCTTCAGCAGAAAGCAAGCTTTTGTGTCTGTCTCGTTCATCATCTTTGCTCTATGCATTTTAAAGTTAAAGAAGCACTAATTGAGTGTTACAGTGTACCATAATTTAATTGGAGAATTCAGATGGACAGTTTATGATTGGCTTTTTAGTCTCTTATCTGATCATTATTAGAATTATTGGTTACTAGGGAAGCAGGAAAACTCAACATGTGTCACTGTCTCTTGTGAGTCCCACAACGTAAGGGTAGTGTAGTATTATGTAGCTGGAGTGCCCACTATAATAGGTACTGATCTACAGTACAAAAAAATACTGAAGACTTTAAGTTGTATTTCTAAAAGCAAGAGATACAGTACTCTCCAGCTGTCATTTAAGGACTGCTCTTCACTGCAGCGACTCATCTGGTGTTTACTGCTCTGCTTCACTGACTGTAGTGGAACATGGCCAACAGTGTCAAACTTGCACCTTGTGCCTATCTGGCTTCATGCCTAGTGGTTGACACAGTCATAGCTTAGAGTAAGCAGTGCAAATGTCAGAAAAGAAGTAGAAATAGTGAAAATAGTTATAAATAGTTATACAAATTAGCTTATATGTGATCACATTGACATGGGACTAGCTGTTTGGCTGTCACCCTACACTGATGCAACCAACTAGACAGTATACATCTTTCGTTTTTCTACATAACCCTACACTCGTCAGTATAAATAAGGGATGCACAATGTATTAGTCGCAAAAAAGCAAGAGAATTTTTTTTCCTCCTGATAATTACATGTAACAGTGTGAAGGATGCTCACAAATCCTGGTTGTAAGTGGTGATTTTTTTTTCTCTGCAAGGCCCTTTACATAGAGAGAGGACACAGTTGAGCCAGTAAAGCTGACTCAGGTTGTTTCTTTTTCGAGTTGATGATGACAAGGTTCTTTCTCCCTTTATCCTTCAACAAAATATGCCTGTACTACAATTGATCAAACCTGTTGAACCAGCAGAAGTGCAAACCTGTAAAAATGTGGCATGTAACCGCTCCTCCTTTCCTTCACTTTCTGTTCCCTCAACATTCATGTTTTACAGACATATAAAGCTCATTATAATAACAGCAAATTTTATGACCAATCTACAAACATTTTTTACATGTATTGATTGAACATGTAAGTTATGTATCTTGAACTTCATGGAGCTCTACCAGACATAAAGAATCAGACTGAGCAGCTTCCTAATCCTTTGCAAACATTGGAAATGAGTTATTGTACTGGCATTCACCGCAAAAACAGGTAATTATCAGTTATCAGCCCTGGAATTTGGTATCAGTACAACTCTACTGTAAGTATATCTTGTATCGAGGCTCTGAACTGAAAGAATGGAACTTAAAATGAAGCCCAAATAACTTACTACTTATTGACCACTACATTTTTAACACAATTCCTCATCAGTGTGAATATATTCTGGGCCAAAATTGCAAAATCTTGAACGTACTTATAAATGCAAACCTTTGAGCCAAAAATATACAGAAAAATGCAGCGTTTCTGCTGAATCCAACCCCTAGTGTAGAGATGGACTACATCAAAGACAAGAGTTCCATCTGCTCTCCATTGATTTAATCATTTCCACATGTTTCAGATCAAAACACCAATCCTAAAATAGACCAAGCGCTTGTCAAACTTTTCAGGTCAGTAGAAGGCGAAGCAACTAATGCAGCTAAACCGATTCAAAACAAAGGAAGGAAAGTGACTGCAGAGCTCATCAACAAGAATTAAATTTAGTGAATTTAATCATGTCAGTGAATCGATATGGTCAATATGACAGACTTCCTACAAAGCCAGGTCTGTTTTTTCAGATTTTCACACCATGGAGGTTCTTCTGGAAAAGCCTTGTTTTTAGGAGAGAAAGACACAGGCTTTGTCTGGCTGAAGGAAGAGAAAAAGATGAGTTTAGGAGTTTAATTGTCTTCGTTTGGACATGTTCTGAACTCTTGTCCCTAAGAATTTCTGATCAGACCAGTCCATTAACAGGGAACTCCACTGACACATTAAAACCACTTGTACAAGGCAAACAGAATGAGAAAAATTCCAAACTGAGATATGACAGCATCCTTGGTGTCTACGTTGAAGGTGATCCATTTCTGCTTTGTTTCTGCAGGAAATCTCACCTGTACTCCTCCAGGAAAAGGTCAGTTTTTCCATCACATGTAAATCTACTACAATTTCCATTGTTTAAGACCGAAAGGTTGAACTTTGTCCACTGAAGGTTTTGTAGTTATTGCTTCTTTACTTTTCTGTTATTGCACATACAATATGACGTAGTAGCATTTAAGGCTGTTATAAAGAGATATGGCTCAGTTACATCTTGTCCATCTGTATGTCCATCATTCTGTATGTTCATGTATGCCATTGGTATTTTTCTTGTGGAGAAATGGAGATGTTCATGGTGACATGTTTTGGAGGCGTTTTACACACATTCAGGGTGGAACAGTGATGGCTGTTGTTTTGGTACCTTACTGTTTCTCAGACCACTTTATGGTATGGAATAGTCATTCCACGGAGCCCTTGTTATCAGTGTGTCAGTCAGTGTGGTTTCCTCTGCTGTTGCCTTCCTTTGTGATAGTGCTGTGTTCTTTGAAACACAAACACCCAAACTGTTTTGTCCCATTGCCTCCAGACACACAGAGCTACTGTCTAATGTAGAACAATGGTCTTATACATGTGTCCCGGCAGCTCTGTGGTCAGTGCTGCTCCACAGTATAGATACAGTGTCCTCTGAGAGCAGACTTGACCAGGCTGATCTCAGACCGGATCTGTTGTAGGAGCATTACAATGAAGAGTCTTTGCAGGTCTGTGGTTATAGAACATCCAGACCTGTGTCACTGACTGCTGCTCATACTTAATTAACCAAACTGCTTAGAATTTTGCTCAGGTGATCTATATTTGGCTAAAACACTTGAATCAAGAGCTTTTTAAGTAATATTTTATTTACAGTGACCTTAAAAGCCTGCGGGATATAGCCTGTTGTCAAGATGGACCGATCAGATCTAATATGGAAGTGTTAATTTAGGGGAAAACATGTTGATGGCTTAGATGAAGAAACTACTGGTGTTCGCTCAGCTACATTTATAGGAGGGAAGCTGTCCAAATACAGATCAAGTCCAACAGAGTTTTCTGAAGCCACTGTACTTCTCACATCTGTGACAGTTGTGTGAAGAATTTGATAGATTTTTTTCCCCTAATAGGTACAATTTTAGTTGTGAAGAAACACATGAAGTCATCACTACTGAGAGTGGCAGAAACACAAGGCTCAATAGAGCTGTGACTCCATCAGTCAGGCTACAGTGCTAAAAAGTAACCTGGTTTGTTCTTGTTTACCCATATAATGGGTAATGATGGATAATATGCAATTCTTGCTTTATGCAGGTTTTCTTTATATGTTAGTAGAACATGTTTTTCATGTTTCGGAATGTCTCTAATGAAATCTAGTTTCAAGTTTCAAATTAAACATTTTGCAAATAACTAAAAGTACTCCCAAAAATGTGATCAAATTTCATAGCTAAGAAAGCACAAACCGTTTGAATGGCACACTAAAAAAAAAGACAAGCAGCAGAAGATATAAAATGAATACATTTATCATTGATACATTAAGATGCAACAGCTGTAGCCCACTCATTTTGGAGGTTCAGTTTTCATAGTCCACCTGCTCCATATACTGCTGCAGAGCTGTTCAGTTGATTGCTTCAAAATATGTATAAAACGCAGACAAAATTTCTGGATTTTGACATGTTACAGTCATCCAAATCATTACCTATAGCTGCTTTCAGAATACTCAACATGAGCACAGTAAAAAAAAAGTCCAACCAGAATGATCCAGAGACTCATCCTAATGCTTTCCTGTCGCACCACCATTAGGACACTGATTCAACTTGCACACAGAAAATCGAAATCTAATGGCTAGATTGCATGAAATTTACTGAGCACATCCACACACTAAAGCGTGAGCTGACCGGCATGACATCTCGTTGTCAAGTGCAATGTCAGAGCAATTTTCTTAGACATGGGAGAGTTGTACTGATGTCAGTTTCCTCCTTGCAGACAACATTTACTGTGTGGACACATCTGCTTAGATGGCAGTGATTTAAATCAGCTTAGCAGCTGTGACTCAAAAGAAAACAGTTGAATGGGAATGCTTAAAAATGAATTTGTGGTTATTTTTAGCACAGAACAATTTTCACAGTTGACTAAAAATAGGTCAGTTAGTGAGCTTCCCTTGCCTTTGTTAGACACATCAGTGCATGTGTCTTCAACACAGTGCATGCTCCTCCAATCTTAGCCTTAGCCTTAGACCTTAGCATACTCGTATTAACATATTTTGGTAAGAACAGTGCACATATATAACACATTAGTACCATATAATCTCTTTCCCCTCTTTATATTGAACCCACGTACACTATTGTATCACAGCAGCTGCTGAATTCATCATGTGTCAGTTACACTAAGAACATTATTTGCAAAGGATTTATTTCACCTTCGATGTCTTCATTTGTGGTTGCCTGGTGTTTGAAGAATTGTAGAATTTTATGCATCTTTGGATAACTGAAAAAAAAAGTAAATGAAATGGTAAGAGTGTTAGAGACCTTAATGAGCATCCAACTAGTCTCAAAATCTGTGCACGTGAAAACCAGGCACATGTATGTAATAGAAGCTCAGAAAACAGCATTTGTGAAAAATCATACTTAAGAAGGAGCATTTCTGCTTCATCTGCATGTATGCAGTCTTGCTAGCATGGAACTGTGAAGAGCATAACCTTAACTGTTCTTTTATGCAATTGCTCACTGCCTGCTCACTTGTTAAGTTGACTTTGAAAGCAGGGATAATGCCTGACAATTGTGCTCCTTTAATTGCTCCTAGTCTCTTTAAACCTTTGTCATACTCCATTCTGGATGCACACAAAGACAGGTGCAGACGTCACAGATGCATTGTTGTCATTATACTTCGTTCTTGTCCGCTTGGAGTACTTCATTCCTTAAAACAAGTCTTGTCTACGTATTGACACTACTGCTGAGCATGTGCATTAATGTCCTTGTAAAATAGTCATTGATACAAATTCTGGGCTTCACATGGAGCGGTCTGCATGGAAATTACTTAACAAGGACCATAGCGTCCTTTCATACTCGTGGAAAGTATAGTACTGACTTTATATTCTCATTCCCTGACACTGGTGGAAGAAGTACTCAGATCTTGTACTTATGTTAAAGTAACAATACAATGTGTAGACATACTCCAGTACAAGTTGTGCATTGATATTTTTACTGAAGTAAAAGTATAAAAGTGTAAGCATCAAAACATCTTTAAAGTACCAAAGGTGAAAGTACCCATGGAGCAGATTGGTCCATTTCAGAATAATGTACAATATATTACTGGGTTATAATTATTGAAGCATTAACCTGTTCACCGCTTTATTGTTGTAGCTGGTAAAAAGGTGAAACTGGTTTTAATGATATGTCGGTGTTGATTTTTAAAAAAAAATGTATGTGCGATTTTATGTATATGCCTGTTTGTAAGTTAAATGGAAGAAAATGAGTGTAATTTACAGACATTCTATATAAATTGACATGTTAGCAACTTTATTTACTGCTAGTTAAAATACGGCTGTCATTGGAACATCGGATCCACCATATTGGACATACAGTAACAAAAAAAAAATGTTTACCAGGATTGGTTGACCCATCAGTAGCTGCAATGACCAACACTGCACAAACATTTCTAGTTTTCTGCTCAGGGATACTGGTATCTGTGCTTGTATCACGTACATATGCCTGGTTTTCTTCAGGACTGTTACTAACTGAATAGGTCTCTAACAGTCCTACCTTTGAATTTGTTTTTTAAACTGTTCTCATCCAGAGACACTGACCATCATCTCATCACATTTTCTGTTCTAGAACAGAAAACAAACACAAGGCATCAAAGATAAATTGAAACCTCCTCTGAGGCTGTGTGCTCATATCACATGAACACACCCGGTTTTTATGTGCATGGGTCTTGAATCCAATTAGATGCCACACCTCTTAAAATATCTTAACGTGACACAATAAGCCTATCCTGTATCTCTTGTAGCATGAGCCTAAGTTTAATTTAAAATGATGAGGAAAAAGTACTGAGGGCCAAGCAGCAAGAGATGAAATCACAAGCCGGATCATTTAACATGAGCTGTACAGATCCAGTGTGTGTGAGGGACTATTTTTATTCATTGTTAGCGTTTTGCGGTGCAGTGCTGCCCACTTGTGGATGACAGGTGGAATCAGTGAAACTTCTTGTCTCTGGTCTCCATAGCTTTTCTGTATGAATGTGTCTGTATCTGTGTGAAGAAAAATACCAGCATCAGCATCCCAGTTGAAATCCTGTGTTGAGCTGCATATCACTGATAAATAACTGTCAATATGACCATTTTTTTTCTTTTGTCACACAATTTGGAAAATGCTACATATAAAATTGTACATTGTACACATGTACTCATTGAACACTGCCTTTTGTTTTCTCCCATCCCACTGGTTATAAATATTTGTATTAATTAAATTTTTCCTTTCATTTTTAAATACTGTTGTTGCTGGGGGTGTGGAGAATGATAAAATGTATGGACTGCAATGTGTGTGGTATCTTTTGTTTGATAAAATGGAAAATAAAGATAAAAAAAAAATAACCCAGCATCCTGGGTATAAAAACAATAAATGTCTAAATGAATAGTGCAATTGAACACATTTAAAAATGTACAATGATTAACAAATAGCTCAACATTGAAGGACCTTAATAGTGAAAGGAGGTAAAATTTTATTGAAATCTTCTAGTGATAGAGTATTATAAAAGAGTGAGTTTTAGGTATTATCGCCATATTTATTAAAAGTGAGTAACATCTTGTAATCTTTTGTTCTGTGTTCTCCGTTGTATCTATTTGTCACTGAATTGCAACCTGCATGTATTTTTACACATCTGCAGAATAAGGCTCACTCAGTGAAGAAGTCACCCAGTACTACTATGACTAAACTGACTGTAGCAATAGTTCTGCCTCATTTCTGTTGCATTAAATTTGGTAGAGTTGCCTTTGAGAGTTTTTTTTTTAAAATGCAGGTTCAATAACATCAGTGTCGCTGACTCATTGTTTAAAGAATGCCGTTAACTCTTTAATGTACAGTTGTAATCAGGCAGCTGTAAAAATGTATCCGTTTATGCTGGATCTCCCTCTAGCTTGGTGATGAAAACACACAGACTTACTGTCTTTGAAAATTCTCCCTATTATCATGCACTTCCCGTCTCCTACATGAAAATATTCCCACAAGTAATTCCATCTTAAAAAAAAAAAAATATTGACCAGTGTAAACAGCAGAACCTCTGTTCATGGTGAGTGATGTGTGTCACATTTACAGGCGTGTATCGCTTTTTATTGTTTATTTCTCTATAGGATTTTCACATCAAGATCAAATTATAAATTAGGGCAATAAAAGAAAAGTAGTTTTAAAAAGAAATGTGTCAATCTAAAGTAGTAGTTTATCTATAGTATGGAATGGAGATGTTCCCAGTATCATAGAAAGAAACACTGTACATCAACTCTGCTTTCCTGATCTGTCTCAGGAGAGAAAAGAGAGGGTGCAACCATAAGTTTGGGGAGGAAATAGCATCAGGTTATTGTTCTTTGGACATTATTGTCTAACCACATTTATGGATTGACTGTTTCAGTGTAGTTAGTGACATGTTGTAGCAGTGGGTCGAGGGTGTGTGACTTGTGTTTGCTGTGTGCTCATATCACTGATCTGTCCCACGTGTGGTATTGTTGAGGGACTCCAGTGTCTCTATTCAGAGTCCCATGCTGCTGTGTTAGTGAGTTTAGCTCCAGCCTCTTCTTTATCCCTCTATTCATCTTGCTTCTCTTTGTCTCTGTCTCTGTTCTCTCCCTCGCCCCTAAAAACAACCCATTTGAATTCACATGAGCTGTCTTATAACGAATACATGAGAAACACATTGAATTTGGCAATGCTACGTCTTAGACTAAGATTGAATATTTAAAGCTGCCCTTATTTTTAATGTCAAATCAACATGTAATCAAATAGCTTGTTGCAATGTGGAGGTGGTAGCCTGTAATAACCAGCTCATAGAGAATACATAGTCAACTCTGCAGCTCAGCAGAAGTTTAGCCTCTTTTAGCTTTTTATTTTTCAAACAAAAATGTTCAGTGTTTGTCATACATGAGAATTTGCTCCTTTTCTTTTTCTCTTGTCATCATCAGCTGAGTGTCTTAGGATTTTGGTTATCTAAGGATGTGACATTGGGTCATTTGTCACTCAATTTGTAGGTCAAATTAATAATGATCTAGTGAATAAAAATAATTTTCTGAAAGTAACAGAAGAATGTATGTAAGGACAGCAATGATACTGCAATATATCAAACACTGTTTACTCTGGAGTTGGACGCAAGCAACGAATTGACTGACCTGTTTTTTTTGTAAGACATGCTACACGATAAGCTTTTTCCAAGAAGATGCAGAAGAAGTGTCTGCAGTAATTTTGTGACTTGTTGTGGGGGGTTTTACTGAAGTTTGTACATTTGCAAAATTGACTTTATGGTGCTTTTGAAAAAGGCAAGTCTTCTGTTTTCACATTTCACTGTAGCTTCAGTGACATGATTTTGTCTTCTCTGTCCGTCCTGCAGCAGTTTATTTGCTCTCTGTGCTCTCCTCAGTCTCCATCCTCCTCTCCTTAATCGCTGCCCATTTTGGTGCTCCTCGCTCTCTCCTTCTCTTTGTCTGCATCTTCTCCTGTTAGACTGAGATTCTAGCTGACATTTCTTCATTTACCTTGTTCTCTGCTTTGCTCTTCTTCCTGCTCGTTGTCTTGTCCCTCCCTGGCTCCTCGTTCTCCCTACACGTAAACACTCACTTGTGCTCAACTGCAGAACATTTCTAAGTTTTACAAATTATGTAACTAAAGTGGGTGAGTTCGTGGGTTTGAAGCTATGGAGCTACTTACGAGGTGTTGTATATTTATATGGGAAAAGGATGTTTCCAAAATATTTACTGATGTCATCTAACAGGATTCAATTCAGTCAATTCACTAGTAGTAGTGCTTCAAGACCAAAAATCTCCTCAAGATCTGAAGTGGGATCAGGAATTCCACAATCTATTTGAATGAATTAAAAAACTAATTAAAATTCTCATTTACATTTGTAATAATAGAAGTTAGTAACAGTCAGCTCTTGGAACACAGCCTTGCTCAGTAGCACATTGTGCAGACAATTTGCTTGTCTTAACTGTAATGGTAATTCCTTTTGAAACCATACACTACTGTTTGTTTAATGCCGTCGTTTTTAGAAGATCTGAACAGACACCATTTCCCCCGAGAGTCAAGGCTTTTTCAGGCCAAACCGTATTGGTAAGAGACAGCACAACTACATTGTTGCAAAAATGACATTAGTGCGCAGTATGAGACCATATTGTTGATCACTGAGAAGCCAACAGTGACAATGATCCACAGCTCTGACTTCAGTGAAGGGTGTTGTAGGACCCATGTAGAGTAACTACACAGTGATTTGAATGAGGTTTCCTTGAAAAAGAAACTGGAAATTAACTTTAACAGCAAATGAGCTAGCATGTTAGCCTACTAATTAGCAAGCTTGCTACCAAGTGAATGCTTTTAAGTTGAATTGTTACATTATTGTGTGTCTTTTAATATGTGGTCAATGGCAGACCATGCTGCACCACACTTAAACTAAATGACAGCAGCTCACATATAGGTCATATAATCAGTAAGCATCTTTACTGGCATTGGAAGCTATGCCCGAAGGCAAGACTGAAACTAAACATGACGTCAAACAGTGTTTGTTTTTTTTTTTCTTTTTAATGTCAGCTCATGAACCGGTCATAGCGTTCAAACACCTGTGTCTAAATATATATGGTATGGACTAGAAGAATTGACTCATTGATGGCTTTGGTGGAAGATGCTTTAAATTCATATACCATGAAGTGAATGTGAATCAGGCGGCCCGAAGAAACGCAGCTCTCCTTACTGCCGCAATGTGCTTGGTTGCCCTCATATTCGGGGAATCAGGGCAGAGCAGATGCATATTCTCCTCTGACTCACACATCACATTATGTTATTGTTGTTCTGGCTCAAATCCTTCATGATTGTGAGTTCTCACAGTCAGTAAAACTGTGTCAAAAATGCACATATTGGGCAACATGCCTTTCCTAAATCAACAGTCCTCATACGAAGGGGCATGCACAGCTAAAAAATGAAAAGGAACGGTGAGAAAAGAGAGAAGGGGTTAGAGGAGAATAGGAGAGAAAAGTGAAGGCCAGAGGAGGGCAGGAGATGAAGATACAGAGGCTGCTGAATGATGTTTGCATAGCTGTCAGCCTCTTTCAAGCACCTCCACATCCAGCTTCTCCCTCTTTATCTTCATTTTTCCTTTCTCTCACTGACTGTCTTTTTCATTGCACTCAAGTGTCAATGAAAAGGGAACTGAGGAACTGACAGCACTGCTGGAGCTGTTTGTGGAGCTAGAGGAGGATGGACACACACGCACACACACACACACACACACACACTTGTGTTCACATTTAGAGTTATTCATGAGGCACAAATACTGATACAAGCTGGCAGCCCAGTTGTAACAATTTTTGGTCTCTCAGACATCAACACAGAAATTAGATTCTGTTATTAAAAGACACACCACCACATGCTCATTTTCACTTGTTTGCCATTTTACTTCCTGAGTTTATATGTTTACTGGGAGAAGTATATAACATATACTGATCCCACACACCACCACTCACTCTAGTCTGAGCTAGACTACAGTGGCCATCCCTAGAATGGTCTTTAATTGTCTCTCAATTATTCACATGGTTAACTAAAGTTAAATAATTTGTTTAATATGTTTAGTTGTCGGGCTGCACAGTGTAGCTAGAAGATCCCAGGATCTTTCTGCACGGAGCTCGTATGTTCTCCCTGTGCATGCGTGGGTTTTCTCCAGGTACTCCGGCTTCCTCCCACAGTCCAAAAACGTGCTCAGGTTGATTGGTGACTCTAAATTGTCCGTGAGTGTGATTGTTTGTCTGTATATTTAGCCCTGCGATAGACTGGCGACTGTCTGCTGGGATAGGCTCCAGTGTGTATAAAGAGAAGTTTGATATGAATCTTGTGTCTATGTGGTTTGCTCATTATAAATAAACTTTCCAAAGTCACTTCCCTTATTAACCGCTCCTTCTACCACACAACACTCACATGAATAGAGAGCAATTTTACAAACAGCTAAAAACTGGGAGCATGAGAAAACCACTAGTCTGGCTATATCAAAAATTAACCAACAAACGTAGTAGTTAACATGTTAGTCTGGTATGATTAATCCATTCTTTTATTAGTGTTACAGCCTTTATGTTTTCAACTTTTGAGCTAAACATCAGCTTTGGACCTAATAACACGCTGTTCTCTTAAAATGCAAATTAAACAGTCCCTGTTTATATTTAAAATACTACAGATATTTTACAGAGACTTTTTTTTAACCAAATTCAATTTGGGCATTGGTCTCAGATCTTCAGATTTTTTGTGTTATCTTTGACTGAAACACATGTCAAAGTCTTAAGGAGAAAACACTCAGAGGACATGGAATACACATGGTGCACAAAATGAGCATTAGGTTTACTTTCTTTGTACATTTACTGTTGGTGTTTATGCTGTACAAACAGTTGCACAGCCTTAATTTTGGGGGGTCAGATGGGGATCAAAATTTTCACTCAGAGCACAGATGCAAAGACAATGGACTGGCCTTTATACAAAGCTAGACTAACCATTTTTGCAGCTCCAGCAACATATGTAACAAACAAACATAAGCTCATCGGATCTCTTGTTTGTGTCCTCTTCACTTTCATTGGAAGGCTATTCTTTAGTAGTATGGTTTAATAAAAAAACGTTCCGGCTACATATTAACTTAAGGTACTATGGATGCCTGGCCCTGGTTTTATGCAATGTGTGGAAGCCAACAAAATGACCAGCTAATCCTCACATTTCAGTGACTGTAAACAAGAATGTTGTCACTTTTGCCTGATCATATGTTTTCTGTCCATTTACTCAGAGATTAGTCAGTTACTAGTTTTGGAACTATACATAGTTCATCGTGTCAGCATGTACCCAGAACACAAATAGCAGCATCAGCCACCAGGTTGTGAGTCTAAAAGGAGCTGACAGGGAGACCCAGCACACCACAGACAGGGTAGCATTGCTCTGTGCTCTACTAACAGGCTGAGTATGTAGCTAAAGGATGAGAGGAATGTGACTGAGAGAGAAAAGGAGAGAGAGAGAGTGAGAGAGTGCAGGGATGTCAGCAAATAGACCCAAGGGAGAGAGAGAGAGAATGAAAAGAGAGAGAGGCATGGCAGGGTTGAGAGGAGGGAGGACTATACTTAGACAGCAGTAAAGATAGTCAACCACAGCCAATGCTGCACTGTAGTGCCAGCATGGAGGGGGACACACTGGATTTCTTATCAGCAGCGTGGGATTGTTTCCAATTC